>NW_020526015.1:0-97500 GCF_003368295.1 Carassius auratus | reverse complement strand
TTATCCCCTGGCAGAAACAGGCTTCCATAGACTTTAGTTATTTTTCAAGGTCCTCGTCCTCACCAAGGACACCCTAGTTTATCCCCATCCACTTTCCTGTCTAGAAAAGTGCCAGTTTTACTCAGTGAATACTGCTAATGCTAATCAGAGAGTTCGCCTCACAAGGTAATCTTCCATATTAAATATTCATAACATCGCTGAGAGGCTTATTGTACTTAGAACATTGATTTGGGTTTGCACAGTTCCACACAATTTAAGCAAAGACCTGATTGGAATGTCAAAATACTACTTCTCCATTACCAAAGTCTTGTCTTACCCAAGCAGAACTGATTTGAGCCTCCTGACTGATTGTATTGCTTGTGGTAAACATGCTCTGCTCCTCTGTGTGCTTCAAATCGTCTTTTTAGTCGATGAGAATATTTGCTTTTTTTGTGCTTGCTAGTTCATTTAATTGTAATTTGGAGGAGGTAATTGTGATCAGTATTGCATATTTCAAATTACAATTTATGTAAATAATTTCACACAACGACTTATGTATTCCAATATTCCAGTATCACCTTTTAAGCATAAAACTGCTCTGAAAATGTTTTTGCTTGTTAGTCTATGAAGGAAGTAGAGAATAACATGTTAAATCAGTCAGTCATATTACTTAAAACTTATTACTGTAGTGTATAAATCTAGATATTAAAAACTGGACAGAAAACTATTTTCTCATGGACATTTTTGTGAGATAGCTAAAAGGCAACAGTTTATAATTTACATGAAACATCTAGAATATGAGCAAGATTTCTGTCAATTTGGAATAATTTTCATGTAAGCTAAAAAAATTACTACAGTAAAAACAAATATAATATTATGCTTTAATCCCTTGAGGCTACTGTAATATTGCAAGTTTTTCTTTTTCTTTCCAACGGTGTTGGCTCTTGAACAGTTTAAATAGTATTACATAGACCAATACTGAGACTATTTGAAAGTCAACTGCAGAATTTCCAACAGAGATGAAATGATGATGCAACTTTAACAACACAAATGCAATGCCGTATGTTGCTAAAAAGACTGGAAACCTGTATACATGCTAGCCTATTAATCATGACTATTAACTATGGTTCGATCTTGTAAATTTCAGAATATTTTGATTGTAAAATAAATTGGAATGCCATTTATTTTGGTTTGTGCAGGTCAAGTAAATACTTTATCTTCAGCTATGCAGATTTGTCAATTTAATGATAAAGAAAAACAGTGATAACCGCGGGACCGTTTTATTATTATTTTTTTTATGTTTTTTACCATATCACTCTGTTGAATACAGATTTGAGAACAGGAACCAATTGTCTTGCCTTAAATTGTTGCATTTTACAATATTTTACTTGAAGTACTTTCAGAAGGTATAATAGTTGAGTGTCAGATATCTTAATGTATATTTCTGCTGCACACAATGACATATCTCATAAGATCTTTGCTAATTGTCCCTTAAATAAATTCCTATAAAAACATTTAAGAGGTTAATTCTTTGCTTGCTAAAAATCAGTTTCAACCAGTAATGTTTCAGTCAATCAGTCAACATGGAAGGAGCAAAAGAACAGCATACACTGCAAAAATTGAGCTTGTTTAATTTAGGTTATTGATCAGGCAATTAGTTTCCTTGTTATAGATAATGAAGGAAAAATGTAGATTGTAGATTGAAAAATTGTGCTCACTATGTCTTGTTTCAAATCAATAGATGTCACAGGCACAGATCAGTCACCACTTCCTGAGGCCAGCTTGATTACATGACTACACAGTTTTGTGTTTGTAATAATGACCTGAATGTTGCAATGTGAAGACAATTGAAATTATTGTCAGTACTATTTTCTGTGATGTTTTCATAAAGTTTCATGCATTTTGACCACGGAATCTCAATAACAACAAGCTCTGTTTTTTAGCACAGCACTTTTTGCAGATCATTAGAACAGCTGAAACTGGATTTCATTTTATGAAAATGTGAAAACTTTTGTACCTTTATGCATCACTCGTATTGGTGTATTGATATTTGTTGTCCTCATGCTGACCAACAAAATGTACCCATAAACAAATTTCTTGTCTCCTGTGTCCACTATTGAGGTTTTAATTTGATCTCCCGATTTCAACTTCTATCTGAGTGGCATTTTGAGACTCCAAATAAAAGATATAACAGGCCCTCGCATGCATGATGAAATATTCCTGAAAATGCCTTTTTCTTTTTTCCTTTTTGATGAAAATATGATTCAGCAGTTAGCACAAATGTGAAGTTTATGCAGGTTGAATCTGGCTTGCAATACCTTATATACCCCATCATATCCTGCCTTCGTTCCTCTATTGCATTCAGAAGTGCTTCTACAACTGTTTATCAACCGTTCCTTTAGCATGATCAGATCAATGGTCTTCACTGCAGATCAAAACGGTGTAATTTCTGATTTTAAACTCAACTGTGAATTTGAATAGGTCTCCTGAGGGTTTGAGGTGGCGTACTTTTAAAAAACCTGCTCCTCACCCAAGGGGTCATAGTTTTCCCTCTGCTTTGTGAACTGTATGTGGATAGAGTCACGTGTGAGTAAATTTCTACATAGATGCATACATGCACACAGACACTTTTCTTTTTTTAATTATGTTACTCTATCCTTCTTTTTCTCTCTTTAATATCTTAAATAAGTTGATGTACTTATTTACTTGAATAATGTGCGCTAGTCAGCTGTTAATTTTTACAAAATACAGATCAGGATCAGGATGTTAATAAAGATCCTGAAGTACATAAATATATGCTTAATTGTTTAATTACTCTAATATATAAGATTTAAAATACTGTATAAAAATTAGTGCAAATACATAAATATAAATAAATAACCCGTATGATTAATTATTCAAATGGAAAAATATTTAATATGTACAAATAAGTCTGTATGAAAGAATAAATATATGCTTAAATATAGATTTTTTTAACTTATTTGAATAGGTGAGAAGAAATTAGAAAGAAACAGATTATTCCAGAATGATCAGGGCGTTTATCATCCTACAGGAGTTTTTGTATAAATGCATAAATAAGTACATAAATATATGCTTGGATCTTTATTTATTTAGTTAGTTAAAATGATTTGTACAATGATTTACAATGATACAATGATCTTGTACATACGTACCTTTTTCTTTTTGTCTCAGGTAAGCTAGTTTCAGACTCTAATGGGCAGACTGACACTTATTTCTTTTAGTCATATGAGAATGTTTGCTGTACGATCTGATTATATCAGTTTTCTTACATCTGTCTGTCAGTGTACGAACATTATCTCTGGTGATGCATGTCATTTATTATTTCATCTCATCCCAATTTTATCCACAAAAACAGACCAGTGGATGAAATAGCTAAAGATTTCTCATTCCTTTCTTCATTGTGTTTACAGAGAAGTCTCATGAATTTGCAAGTTATATATCTTTTCCTTCAATAGCCATGCATACATCAGTCTAACCCAGAGTGCCCACACAGTCTTTGCCCCATGATACTGTTTTTCACTATACTGTTTTTTTATGGTGGTGGGATTTTATGGTAACAATACAGAAAGCCAGTATAGGGATTGCATGTATGCAGTAGTGCTCCAAAAAGTCTGATGGTTGTGCTACTAGTACAGCGACTGCTATTATGATATTGTAATTCAGCTCAGTTGAATGAAATATGGATAAATAACAATAAGAAAGAAGGGAAGAGTATCATTTGACATTTCTACGACCCAGCATAGGAGTGCGGCACTAAGGAGAAATTCACATTCTCCTTAGTTTCTTCCTCGTATTTTTCAGCCATGATGAATAGATCAATTTGCACTCTCTCATAGAGCTGAGATAATGACAAATGCAGAAGAGGGCTAAAAACTGACAGTTCTGGGCCACTAATGAAGCATTATATCATTTGATTAGGAAGCTGTGGGTTTGGGGGGGAAAGAAAAGAAAAGGGGGGGGGGGGATCTGTTGAAAACAGTTCATTTTGTGTCACACGGTTGTGCTTAACTGTCATGCTCTGTTGAGATTGACTGCTGCTGTTATGTTTGAGGTGCCAGAGAAAACATCTTGTTTTTGCTTAGATCATTTTAATAAGTTCATCTGACCTATTATTAGCATTGCGTTAGCAGTGTTAAAGGTTGTGGGTTCAATTCCCAGGGAATACACATACTGGGGAAAAAAAATTATGGCCTGAAGTAGTAGCTTTGGATTGGATTCTGTAAGTAGATTTCTACTATATTTCTGACTGTTTACAAAAGTCAGAGATTCTTAGAATACACATGCAAGATAAGTACGTTATAATTTTTTGAAGAAAGTAAAAAAAAAAAAAAAGAACAGAAAAAAGAAAGAAATTCAGATGTTTATAATCAGAAAATATTGAAGAATCTATCTATATGATATTTCAATGTTATCTTAGTTAAGTCATGATAGATAGATAGATAGATAGATAGATAGATAGATAGATAGATAGATGGATAATTTTGTAAGAATTTTTAATTAGAATTTAAATAAATTTTAAGCAATTAAAATAGCATTTGAAATCACAAAGAGAAGGAGGTAAAAACTGAAATATTGTTTTATGTTTTTTTCTGTATTTCTATATTCTGTTTGCTAACTGTTTTTTCTTTCTGTTAATATGGTTCAAATAATGAGAGCTCAAAAATAAATAAATAAATAAATTCAGGGTATCTCTTGACGGCCCTAATGAAAATAGATGAGTGGATAACATATATCGGACTGGACATGTGACAGTCCATTGTCTCTTCCTGTCACTGAGCAACAGCGCGTTCCATAGCTCACTTCTCAGGAAATGAAGTCGTTGCAGCTAACGCAAAGCATAATGACAGCAGACAGAGGGGAGCTCTCTCACTTTAGTTCTGCTTTTTATTTCCATTGAATAATGAGCTGATGGAGTGAACTGACAGAGAGAGGGAGGGTTGAGAGGAATGATCCTCAATGTGCTCAGATTTAATCCTTTTCTAGAAATATTCTTTGTGTGTGACAGACACTTATGCGCCACAGCTAGCTGTGGTTTCGCTGTTATTAACACAATAAAATGATGAAATTTAACTGTAAATAAATATGGGAGACTGTGGGTTTATTTTGGCAAGGCAGTTTCTGTATTTTTTTTTTTAATTGCTAGTAAATTAAAAAAATAATTTTGTGTCAAGTAACAAATTGAATAAAACATAAAATTGTTAGTTTATATTTTATTTTATTTTATAGTATTTATAGTTTTATTTACACTTTCAAAAATCATTGTTATACTGTGGCCTATTATGGGTTTTCAGCTAAATTTAAGCAATAAAACCATAATTAAATTTGAGTAAATATATAAATATATATCAAATGTATAATGCTAATGCTTATTCATTATTTTATTAAATGATACCAAATCAGTTCTTAAGAGGAATGAGTTATGAATTCGATACCCAAAAACAATGCAGCACCCAGCATGACCAAACCACACTTCCACTATACAGTAATGTCAGTCGGAAAAACAGTCTGATTATTTTTCAAGGCTTGGAGCCAACAGAACAAGTCAAATTATCTCTTTCCTCTCTCCAAACCAAGGCCTTTCAACCCACTAGGATCTATGCAGCTATCCAAGCGGGTCAGAGGTCACAGCATGTAAAAATAGTAGCTTGACATCCATCCTCCCTGATTTATAATGCATGTCAATATCCAGAATAGTTACTGAACACAGACTGCACAACACTCGGTGAGCACCGGCGGCATTGGCTCAGTGTATTCATTTGGCCACAGTCCATCATCTGCAAGAAATAAAAAGTCCAGCACTTGAGGCATAGGGACATGACATGATTATTAATGATTTCACTTTTGTTTTAAGGGTGTAAATGATCACTGGCACTAAGTTAATGCTGTAAATGTTAAACATGGATGACCACAAAGTGACCAGAGGGTTGTGAAGTGTTGAATCAAATTACATTTATTGCATACTTAAATGACAGTAAACATATCAATAAACATTTTTGGGTGAATGCAACATGCCAAGTAAAGTGGAAATCCACTGTATTGGTCATTAAATGTTCTTATTCACAGGAAATGTGACCATATTGTTAACCTCCAAATGTCCTTCATTTAAAAATATATATATATATATTTACAAATAAACACATTTGAAGTTTTATGCACCGATTGAAAAGGAAACACTCTACCTTCTAATGGCATAATTATATTTCTAATAAAAAATAATAATTAAAATATAGTAGAGATATAATTATGGTGGCTGTAAAAAAAACAGTTTTTGACAGTTAGGTGATTTATTCAATCTTACATAAATAATAAAAAAACGATATATATATATATATATATATATATATATATATATATATATATATATATATGTAAATACAGATTTTTATTTGTGTGTGCTCTTTAGTATTTTCTCGTGTTTGAACTGTGGCAGCTACAGTGATCTTTCATACCACATTAAAGTATCAAAATGTCATTTAGCTTTGAATTTCGGAATAAAATTGGTGTCATTTTAAGCTGAGACATTTTTTTTTTTTTGTACAGTGAAGTAGAAACCCGTGTATTATAGTAACTTGAACAGGCTCATCACGGTAAAGAGTGCATCACAAATCTTTGTGCAAACTCAGGCTTTTTTTTCCCTGCAAAATGTTGCTTGCACTTTTCACAAAAAAAAAAATTTCTAATGAAATTGTCCAGTGATTGGTGCTAAAATTGCATTCAGTGTTATCCTAAACTGATTTACGAGAATCTGGATGATGAATCTGGAAATGCTTTAATTCACAAAATCCTAGACTAAATCTAACCGATAATGCAAATGTGAAATAAAACGCATTGACTGAAGCAGCCATGCAATTTCAGCTTCAGCTTTTTTTAACATTAAGACCATCTGCTGCTAAAAAATGGGCACCTGTTGGCCCAATTCATTCTCGGTTGTTATGGTAAACATTGTTTTCTCATGTGAACACTGGTCATCATGACAGCTTCAAAGCGCTGAGCTTGACGATTGTCATTTATGAGAAATGGACCGGCGTGAAGACAGGCCTGAAATAGCAGGAGGGGGCCAGGCTTCTGTGCCCTGGATGAAACTGAGCCTCATCAATCAATGTCAAAGACGCTCATCAGGGATTCCAGAAAGCCATAGGTCCCGCCTTCCAGGGGCTATTATAGAAGTGGTGGCCACTGTCAGTCTGTGTGGACATAACTCCTTTCTCAGTGCTGGTTTGCAAGCAGTCATAATCAAATTTAAGTGAACACACATTCACACATGCACCACCTTGATTCATCCTCAAGGATCTTGAAGTACATCAGGGGTATATGTCATACCCCATTTAAGATTTCATGCTTCAGCTATCTTTGACAGCAATTGATATCTTCTCTTCAGAGAATGCGGAAAGTTCAAATAGAGGTGAATTTTCTACAAAATCTCTTAGAGCTGCGTTATCACAAACTTTTTTAAAATTGTATTTCACAGTTAACAAAGGCCACATTTGAATTATGACATCATTCTTTATCATTACACTGTTTGAAATTAATGTTTGAATCAAGCTTAAACTTTCTGCTGCTCTCCCAGGCTGGGTTTAAAGGGGTTTTGGATACTTTATTGATATTATACCAGGCTTGAAAATATGCTGCAATGGAATCAGTCAAGTTCACAAATAAATACTTTACTGAAATTTCAACCAGTTTAAATGATTCTTAAAATTAAAAAAAAAAAATAAATGCTTCAAAAGAACGATTTGTAAATGGTTGGTTAAAATGCAGTTATTATTATTATTTTTTATTTATTTATAGTAAAACAAAATATATTATGCTTTGGAATGTAGTGAAGTAAAGTTATAGTTTCCCCAAATGAAAAATACAGACTGAAAGATTCTTTTTGTTAGTCATTGTTATAGTCAATAACAATGAGGTTATATAGTCAGGTTATACTATAAAGGAGAGTCCTGCACTTCTAAAAATATATAAATTAACAGCTTAAACTAGCCTAAGACTTTCTTTGTATTTTCAGTGAAGAACTCCAAACATTTAATAATGAGAAACGTATTGGAAACAGATGAACTTTGGGTGACGGCTGAATCAATCAATAGGTTGATATCAATACCTAGAGCACTCCCTGAAATATAATTACATAAAAAGTAAAACAAACAAACCTGTCCACTCTATGCACCTGTTTAGAATGAGAAGTGAAAAAGAATGGGTCCCCTCTGGCACACAGAGAAAGATTCACGTTATTAATTCATTTCCAACAGTTCAATAATAAATACCAAAAGAATGCACCAGGTCTATCCGATAAAACCGCCACCCCTCTTCTCCTCCTTCTCTCCTATTCTATGCGAAGAGCATAATAAAGAGAGGAAGAGTGGAGACAGGAGAAATGTCTTGACTTGGGCCTCAGTTGTACCCCATGGAGGGCTGGAGAATAGAGAGATGGCATCATCTCATGCATAATTTATGAGTGTATATTAACCCTGAATGGAGCTGCTACATCAATCAAGACAACCTGCCATAACAGGATGTGTGTGTGTGTGTGGTAACTGGTGTAATGTAAGGATAAAAAGTTTTTTTTTTTTTTTTAATGTGTTTTTATTTGTTTTATTCGTTTATTTTTTCTGTTTGTGAAAGCACAACCAGTGATGGCAGTTATATATGGGCTAATGACATGTAAGACTGTTAGAATAAAGAACAGAAAAAATCTAGTTAAAACAATGTGCCACGTTCATGTTGGTTTCCTATGGTTTGGAAAACGTATATTATTTTCAAGAAAAAGTCATGACTTATTTTGATTTTATGTTTAAAACTATTAAACTATTACTATTACGATTAAAATTGTCCGATATGGCTCATATACAGTCTTTTTTTCTGTTGGTTAATACATACTGTCACTGTCAAATAAATGTTAAAAAACCATTTAAAAAAATACAAAAATAAAATAAAAATCAATATCAATATCAATGTAAATATTTTTACAGCATGAAATTATCTTATATTTTAAAAGACTGCGGTTTCTCAAGGGGTCCTATCTATGACATAATTTCCTGCTTTATGTGTCCATGACTCATCATATGATTTAGAAATGTCAATGTCATGTCAATCCAAACTTGTAAGACCTGTGCATCTTCGGAACACAATTAAGATATTTTTGATGAAATCTGAGAGCTTTTGCATACGCATGCATCGTGATACTCTCGTGAACACGTGTCAAAGACTGACACTGAACAGAAGAATTTGTTGAATAAATGAGTACATTTAGTTTTCTTTGCTCAAAAAAAGCATATTTGTAGCTTCATAAAATTATGGTTGAACCGCTGATGTCACATGGACTGTTTTAACAGTGTCCTTACTGCTTTTCTTTGCCCTGAATATGGAAGTTGCGTTGCTGTCTATAAAGAGTCAGAAAGTTATCTTATTTCATCAAAAATATCTTAATTTTTGTTCCGATGATGGACAAAATTCTTATAGGTTTGGAACCATGTGAGGGTGACATTTTTGGGTGAACTAACCCTTTAAATACTTTTTTTTTTTTTTTTTAGAATTCCACTCTTTCATTTAGTTTACTTGACTACAATCAATGATTATATGAAAGTGAAAACTTGTTTACACATTCTTACTTTTATTTACGAAGAACTACATAATTATGAATAATTAGGAAAATTTGTCTGTTGTTCAGTATGGCTAAATTAGCATTAATCTATTGTTTGTGGTTTCTGACTTTGCAGTTTTAGGACAAGGGGCTTGGTCAATCTGAATGCTTCGACTTGACTCTGAATGAACCCACCCATTCACTCCAGCAGGAGGCCTAATGCAATGACTGGCAATACATGCACATTACAGTCATCCATCTCCAAACAACACCATACACAGTGCCTACTCTATGTATAAGCGCCCGAGAAAAATTCACACTCATAATTTTTTTTTCTATCATTATGACAATTATGTAAGCAACTGTTTACTGTCTGAATCATGGGTGCACTCTGTTGTTCTCAGCATCCTTCCATCATGGTATTGTCTTGTATACGTGGGCTGGTGTTATGGGTGAGCTGACTGAGTCAGTGTTAAGCAGGCTTCAGCCCAATATATCACATTATCTCACTAATGGGTGTATCTGAGCGAAAGCACCTTGGCCAAGCATGAAGGAATAAATAAAAAAAAGTATTCTTCAATTTTATTTATTTCTTTGTGCTGGAGCCTGAAATGCAGAAAAATGTTTTATTGATTGGTTTATAGGTATATGGGGCAGGCTTTTAGCACCTGAATACCATTCTTTTCTGACTTGTGCTTGTATGAGGATGCATTTGAAGAAATGGAGTGAGATATTCACAGATACAAAAGGAGTGAAAGAAAGAGGGGGAGAGGTCAGACAGGCAAGGAGGGAAGAGAATTGTCTTCTCAATATATGTACTCGATAGCTCTCTGTTTCAAACCTTGTCATTTTTTCCCCACCTATAAATTATATCAAATTATAAATTATATATATTACTGCTCACAAGAGCAGTAAGGAGAAATCTTGTGTCGCTTCAATTCTTAATTACCTGCCAAACTTATCCTCTTTGCTTTAGGTTCTCTGTTCAGTGTCTGATCAAAAATCATATAATTTGCTAAAATATGCATGTGATTATTATATGACTACAAAACGTTGTATGTTTTACGTTATATATATCACATAAAATATGTAACAGAATCTATAAATGGTCAAAGTAAAGATTTATCATTTTCAGTTAGCTTGTAAGCTAACTCCTTAGCAGACACTATTTACATAGGTGATTAGCCAGCTAGCTTAGCTACCACTACTACAAACTCATAATTGTAATGGTATTTTAAATTATGTTCTTGAATTATTTATGTTTATTTCTTAAATATATTTAACTATAGGTAACATAAATGGTGCAACTGTACAATAACACTAAGCTGTTTGATGCTGTCCCCCAGTCCTTTGGCACTTTAATATAAAGAATATTCCACATGCCTGCTGAAAAAAAAACAAAAAACAGCATATGCTGGTTGGGTATGTTTTGACGCTGGGATAACGGTTAATGCTGACCCTTTGCTGGTTTATGATGGTCATGTGCTGGCAAAGGACCAGCATAAACCAGCAAAGGACCAGCATAAACCAGCAAAAGGACCAGCATAAACCAGCAAAGGACCAGCAAAAGGACCAGCATAAACCAGCAAAGGACCAGCATAAACCAGCAAAAGGACCAACATAAACCAGCAAAAGGACCAGCATAAACCAGCAAACGGACCAGCATAAACCAGCAAAAGGACCAGCGTAAACCAGCAAAGGACCAGCATAAACCAGCAAAAGGACCAACATAAACCAGCAAAGGACCAGCATAAACCAGCAAAAGGACCAGCATAAACCAGCAAAAGGACCAGCGTAAACCAGCAAAGGACCAGCATAAACCAGCAAAAGGACCAGCATAAACCAGCAAAAGGACCAGCATAAACCAGCAAAGGACAAACATAAACCAGCAAAAGGACCAGCATAAACCAGCAAATGGACCAACGTAAACCAGCTCAGTGTCAAAACATACCTAACCAGCATATGCTGTTTTTTTCAGCAGGGATATGTTTTCACATGGAGTTTTTATTAGAAGTATTTTGTGTCTTTTATTTTCATCACTTTGAGTCACCTATTAGATTTGGTCAGATTAGCATTCTTATACCGTAAGAATAAACTTTTTTTTATTCTTAGACTTTTTATAAACCAAACCATGCATTACATTGCAGTTAATTATAAGGTTATTTTCCACCAGTGAGTTACATTTTATTTACTCACCAAAACCATTTTAAAACTTGATGTTAATTTTGGACCCTGGGTGTCCATGTGTGAGCACAAAATCTAACCTTTACAAACACATTAGCTCTCTCCTTTGCTGCAATGTAGCATCGGAAATGAAGTCTTTTCAAAGGCACGTTAAACTACAGGCCCTGCATACAAGCCACATTAGTGATTCAAAGCATTATTCAATAGAGTGAAAGGCTATTAACTCGGCTTTCTGGGACTGGTTCCAAGCCCGATCAGAATTCTACTGCGGTTAAATCCCCACAAGAGTTTCTCAAACAGGGCCTGCCTCTTTCTTCCGCCCCATGCCGCCACAGACGCGGGACATAATAACGTTATCCATGGTGGTCTTAGACTTGGATGCCTGTTTGTTTAACTGTATATTCATTGGCTGGTCCCTGATAACACCCGGGGCAGGCTCGCCACGCGGCTTGCCCCGAATCAGGCAGGGAGGGGGACTGTTGCAGAGCAGACAATTGTTCCAGTCTTCCAGGCTGGACACGGTTTGTACGCATGCAAGAGTGTGCGTGAGCAGCTAAGCCAAATTGACTTTAAAATACGTGACACAGCTGGTGTGAGAGAGTCCAGAAGACATTTGTGACACCAGATCCAGTGTAATTTAAATGTAGGAAGAGTAACAGTGCATGTCAGACGATCGTGCTTGCCACTTCTGAAGTCATAATTAACGTGGCACATTTAAGTACTTTGCAGTCAGAGAGAACAGGAACTAAAGTGCACTTAAACATAGTCGCATAAATACCCACCCTCTCTCAAAAGAAAAAGCACTGGTTCATTTTAATAAATCATTTAATTTGGCCGGTTCACCAGATAACAATTAATATTATCATACTAATTTTAACATATATATAGTTTACATAATATATAGTCTCTAATGCTGGCTAACCAAGGCTGAATTTATTTGATTAAAAAAGAAAAAAACAACAACTGTAAAACAGTGATTATTTTTTAAATTTAAAATACGTCTTCAACATTAATATATTTTAAAATGTAATTTATTCCTGTGAGTGCAACGCTTATTTTTCAGCAGTCTTTACTCCTATCAGATTTTTTACATTTTTTTTGTTTTTGTTTTACTGAGCCCAAACTTAGAGTAACAGTAGTGCATATTTTTTATAATTTTATACTCTTGCTCTTTTATATCACTTAAACTCGTTTATTTAAAATATGGTGTTTCTTATTTTATCCGTGGTATTTAGTGTATTTGAACTGTTTGGAAGCTGTTAATACTATTTGAGATGCTTTTATTACTCCCTCTTATAGCTTTAACATAACTAATGACTTTTAATAGCTTACTATGTAGCTAACTACTATTTCAAAATAGCAGCTTTAAAGTAGGTGAAATATTTTGTATATTGTATATTCTATCACAAGCTACATTGTCAGAGTCGTTTCCCCATCACTGATGCCTCTTCTCACTAACACTTCTCATCTAAATCAAGTATCTGTGAACTTTCACATGTTAAAATAAATGTTGGGGAACCTTGTGTAATGTGTATTTAATCATACCATGGTTTTGCCTTGTCAACAGTTTAACATAAACTCTGTTCTGTAATAATATTCCATCACCATTACTCTTAACTGCACACAAACATATTGCTCTTGATATATCTCAAGTCATTTGTGATTAAGTGTCTACTCAACCTATGACCTGAATCCGTCACAGGGCTTCTTTTTGATTTATTCACTTTTTGATTTCTGAGCCCTTAAAAATAAAGGGAGTGAATCGTCGGATTGCTACTTCAACCTTTCGAGCGAAACGTTTGTCTTTGTCAGGTGGCTCCTGCAGGTCCTCTTAATGTTGGTGATATGTCAGACACACATTTCTGCAGGGAGGTTTCGCAGAACTGCCTCTTGCCCTTTGCACATGATTTTCAGTGCATTTTTCCCCTGCAGCACTTACATGTAGAATTTGATTCAGTCCCATTGTGCTTATATAGGTTAAAGAGCTAGTTATAATGTGCACATAAGAAAATGCTTAGAATAGGCACCTACTATATGTTGACTGTATAAAGCAGTAATATGTCAGACTAATTACATTACAACTGTAATGTTATGTCTTGTGTGTTTTATACACTACAACTCTGTTCTATGAATTAGTGAGCTGCTTGCTTTCTATATACACAGCACCAAAAATTTCTAAAACATCCACTGGTTTTCATTCATACGTTTTATTTATATTCTTTTGAACTCTGCCTGAGGAAGATCTAACTGGTCAAACATAACATCGACTTCCAATTCCTTAAATTTCAAGGTCACTGCTTAGTCCTATTTGAACATATCCTAGCAGGAGGAGGATTACATTAAATTAATTGTATTCTGAAGCACAGTATAAAAAAAACTTTAATAACCATATTTGAAAAAATACTCTGATTGGCAGCACACCTGTAATTTTCACTAAGAATGCAGGATTGTGAGCTGCTCTGAGGTTTGTGGGAAGTTTTCTGCTGCAGGAGTTGGGCCTCTTATAAAGCTACATGGCAGAGTCATTGCAAATGTTTTCAGAACCCCATTCAGCAACATGCGGTTCCTTCTCAGCAAGCATCTCCCAATCAGCCTGCAATTTTCATGCAAGACAATGTCCCTGTCAAATAGCAAAATGGATAAACAGTTCCTTAAAGAGTCCTGATCTAAACCAGACTGGAAATCTCTAAATCCTTGGCAACAAAGTTATGTCTAAGAAACCCACTACAGTTACCAAACTACTGAAAAGAGTGGTTGAAGAGTGGACTAAGATCACAGCAGCGCAGTGTGAGAAACTATGTCCTGTGGCTGCAGATGTGATGAAGTCATTCAAAGTGAGGATCTTTTCACGTCCTACTAATTTTTATACGTTTTCAATGTTGCCTTGGCATCTAGCATATTGAAATAAGGTATATGGATTGTATATAAACTTTTCAATACAAATAAGTTCCATTGCAATGCATTTTGGTATTGCCTTTCCCATACTGGCAATCCTTATGCTATGCATGTCTTGTTTATATAGTAACGTAATGGTAAGATATCATTAATGGTGAAGCGAAATGCACCTCGGCAAAATAAACAGAATAAACACTAATATTTAGCATAATTAGTTGTATCACTTTAGGAGACAAAACAAAGACAATTAATTGGAACAAAACAATGTATTGACTTTTTGCAGTGCCTAGTTAGTGCTTTCATTTGCCACTATAATACAAAGTATTATAATGATTTTCATTTGGGGGCTTTCCTCAGAAAATACTGACATTGAATAATAATATTTAAAAAAGAATGACATTTTTTTGTAGTCAATTTGATTACACATTTTTAGTCAATTATCGGGCAGAAAAATAATGCAAAATACTGCCACATATACCATCATTATCCACGTCTGAATAGAATAAATCCAACTGTTATGAGCCTTGAACTTTGTCCATTCATATCTATGGCCACTACTGAGCAGGCTGGCACTGTCTGTGACTGGGCTCTGACCCAGACACCCATCTGCCCTCTGTATGGCCACAAAGTTCATCCATGCCATCTACTTTCCCACCAAACCAGCTGGATACGGAGAGTGAGTGAGTGAGTGTGTGTGTGTGTGTGTGAGAGAGAGAGAGAGAGAGAGAGAGAGAGAGAAAACAGCACTAACAGCACTAAAACTCCACAGAATACCAATAGTCGTTCTCTGCTTATGAGAAGTCATCAAAATTATCCCCCACTTTCTCTTTTATCGACACAGGTTTGCTCCTCTCTGGCAGTTGAGCTATACGCTGGGCCCAGATGGTCGAGGCTGTGTCAACATCTTGAGCTTCATCCATCCAGCGAGTTCATTTATTGCATGGATGATATGACATCTGTTAGAGGCCATAAAGTGGTGCTGGTGTATACTTGAATCGCTTGCAACATATAGGGCTTAGAATCTCTAAGAAGATATAAAAAAAAAACGATTTGCTACTCTTTTGATGCGGGTTATACATTTATACTCTTTTCATATATAGAAATAACACATTCGCTCATGTGCAAGCAAGTGCGTGCTGTGCACAACCGTGGATGATTTCATTTCCCACTCAAGACGAGGCTGGGGTATGCAATTTACAGCATCATCTGCGATAATATGGTAAGTGTTATTGTGATGATGTGCCACTAAATATCACCGACCACACAGTGTGTTCACATTGATTTATTAGTCCATTAAAACTCAATTCCAGGCTGAAATGTAAACTGTAGATGCTTTTTATATTTATATGATTTAATGTAAATTAGGCCTAGTTAACTTAATCTATATCATACAAAGAGTACCGTTTTTCTGAAAATGCATGAACATATTAAATAATCATTTTATGCAAGTTCAGTAAAGCAATAAATTACTTACATTTTATACATAATATTGCTTGTTTTTTCTTTCTCAATTTTGTCAACAAAAATAGTTCCAACCGAATCACATGTTTTCAATTATTTCAAAACATGAGGCCTATTTATACATCTGTATCTGCGGTTTAAATGCATCCATGTCCAACTATGAGATACATAAACTGTGTAAATACATGCTATTTCAGATGCAGATTCCAAAAATGTTTCCTTATGTTGGAATGAAAGACACTAACTACCAGAAGAAGTGCTTTTTAACCTTATCCAAAAATATAATATGGAAGAAATAGTTGAAACTGAACACAATATTGCTACTCAAGCTGTGTATGAACTCTGTGGCCCCTGTGGACTTTCAGCAAATAAACTCTTGTAAAACATACTGTTCATACTCTCTAATTTGTCTACTAATGTCCAACAGTGTATAAACACAGAGGAATTACGTTGTTTTTCTGGAAGTCATTTCCACAACATCTCAAATGTATGTGTTTTCAACAGCTTCATGATGGGAAAGTCAGTGGTTAACAAAATGGCAGACTATTTTTGTCTTACAAAGTCCTAAGGCTAATTTCAAAATGGTATGTGATCTAAATATGTTAATATGTGACCAATTACCACTTGACTGAAAATGACAAACAAGCACAACATTTCCCATAATTTTCTTGTTTTTTTTCAGACATCACATTTTTTCCATTTTATCTTAAGATCTTCACAGACACTCTTGTCAAATACTAATATATATATGAAGTCATTCAGCTCTGCACTCAGTTGAAGACGTTTGAATAGGTCGTAACTCTAAAGACGAAAAAGACATATTACATATATGTTAAATGTATATTTATATGTATGTATATTAAACGTCTTTTTCATCTTTAGAGTTAAGTCCTACTCCTTAAGTGGGTAGCTAGCATTCAAATCGCTCCCCTCAAACGTCTTCAACTGAGTGCAGAGCTGCATGGTTCAGACTTGTTGACTTCCCTGGGTTTTCAAGTTGGCACCCCAATTCACAGATGTTTCGTCAACTAACCCAGGACACCTCAATGGGGCTTGACAGCAGAACCAGCATCCTGGAACTGTTCCCTAGGTCATTCAGGACTTCCCCACTCAGCTCTGACCCCCGCACTCTTTGCCAGCCTGGTTTAGCCACCGCTCGCTCCTCTTCAACCACAGCCATCTGGATGCTGTCTCTGCCTGCTTTACTATATTGTTCACCAGGTTCTTACAGGTTGCCCCTCTAACCCCAAGCATCCCCAGTGCTCTCTAAAGTGACTGTCCCGGGAACCGCCTGCAACCCACCTCCGACGGTAGGTTCCAGGCTCTCCAACCCAGCTCTCCAACCCCTCTCCTATATATATATATATATATATATATATATATATATATATATATATATATATATATATATATATATATATATATATATATATATATATATATATATATATATATATATATATATTCATAATATATAGGGTTAAAATGTTTTGTTGTGGTGGACATTATTTATGCACCTGATTTGTTGGTATTGTTAGTCATTTTAGTATTATTTATCAAATATTATAGCATTTATTTATATTTGAATTTGCTTTCATTTTTATATTTTCAGGTTTAATTTAAATTTTAGTTTTAGTCCTTTATTTTTTTTTATTCCTTTTAATATTAATAATACACATCTATTTAATTTTATTACTTCAACTTAAAAGTATTTAATTTAATTGCCAAGGTAAAATTTTTAAGGAAAAGTTTTCTAAGTTGAATTTTGATGTCTAATACTTATATTTTATTTCTTTTAACAAATTATTTTTTAATAGTTTTAATTAACAATGACACTGTTTACAGCAGTGGTCAATTTGTTGCATAAGAATTTGTTTTTGAACAATGATGACAATAAAAATATATTTTTGGGGTCTAAACCATCACTGGTTGGGGTGAGATGCGTCCGTTCCCATGGAAGCTGTAACCTCATACCAATCTATTTCCCAGAGCTCATCTGCTGCTGTCTAAACCATAAACAAAGTGTAGGAATATGACTGTCTGTCTGATCCATCCAGCAAACTGCCTTATCAATCAACCAAGAGTGTCAGGAAGCCAATGGGGAACATCCTGCTCCCCCGACAAACTCGCAGTGTTTTGTGTAATGAAATCACGCCCCCTCGTCACTCTCTGTATTTCCTGTGACGACCTGTGTGTAGTGTTGGTGTGGGATTGTGGTCAAATCGTCCATCACATCAATCAGCCCAGGCCTGTCCAGCAATCACTCAGCCGGCCGCCGGTGGCTCAGGCATCAGTAAGCAGAGCTGACAGGCAGCTTGGATGGACTCTAACGGATCTCTCTCCTATCACCTCCCCTCCATGAAGTCCGGCCAAAAGAGAGGTGCCAGACCTCTGCTACTTATTCGAATGAAGTCACAGCCCTCGGTGAGGCCCAGGCAGAGGACAAAAGACATGCGGGCCGGCAGCGTGAAAAGAGATTAGCATTTCACAGATCGAGACTCAGAGCAGAGCCTCTGCTTTTGTCTTTAAACACTGGATGGAGTTTGTTTGTTTATTTGCCTGTTTCAATGGCAGTTAGAACAATAAGGGTAGCCTCTTTCCCGTTGCGGAGTGCAAGTGGAAAAAGCTGATTTTGTTACTTTTGTGTTTTGTTTTGTTTGTCTTTGGATAGCATGTCAATCGAGAAATGTGAAATCTGATGTTTGTTAATTTTGTCTTCAGCTGCCATCAAAATCTTTGAATAATCAGATGTTTGTCACAGGAGTTTTTATGAAGGGAGTTAAATTTTTGGTTTTTGGAGAGGACTGACATAGTTAAGATATGATGGCCATTAGGATTTATTTATTTATTTGATTATTTTTAATAATATGGGCAATTAAACTGCTGTATGAGTGCTGATTTCTATACAGCCCAAAAGGTTAGAAGATTTAAGGTTAAAATTAAAAGGTAATTGTGACTTCACCATTGGTGCTTTATGTCACATAATTAACTTTTTATGTCATAATTGTGAGTTTATCTCACAATGTGGCTTACCAAAGTACCAAATACACTTCAACGAGGATGTTGTTCCATATTTTAAACTTTACTATAAAAATATTTATTTATTTAGTGATTTATTTTTTCTCTGAAGTGGAAATATTCTTCTATATTCTAATTTCCTGTGTTGATGTATTTAATATTGAGACAGTAAATTTGGACAGACATCGAAGGGCTTCTCCATTTTTATTTTAAAACTAGATGATGTTACTAAAGCTAAACTAGCTGCTTTCAGTGGTTTAAGGGTGGGGCATTCTCATTCTAGAGAGAATCTGATTGGACAAAAACCTGATTAGTACAGGATTTTATTCACAACAAATCGGCATATTATAATGATTTCTGAAGGATCATGTGACACTGATTATATTTACATGGACATCAGTAATCTAATTATTTACCTTATTCTGAATAAGACAATATTTATAATAGTTACTTTTAGAATATGCCTTTCACGTTCCTGTTTTATATGTCATAGTACATGGAATCGATTAATGGCTCACATCAGTACGTTCCCACATGATCCCATCAGACGTTCCCTCCAGAATTTCACATATCAACATACAGTTTATCTTCGGTACTGACAGTTTAGGGTATATGGTGTTTCATTTTAAATTTTATGAATTTGACGAAAATGATTTCGAATTTTATGAAAGCTTCAAGTGCAGTTAATTATCAAGATGACAAAGGATAAAAATGGGCCTTCTTGTTTGAAGTCATGCTCTTTTTTTTTTTTTTTTTTTGCCGTCAGATGGTTGACCACTGCTGTGTGCTGTAATACTGTGATTAAGGTGTGTACATGTCTATTCTGCACGTCAATAATGCGACTAAAACAGGAATACTCCACATTTCTTCATTTGATTTGTGTTTACTTCATGTATGACTTTTTGCCGGATTAAGGTAATAGAAAATCTCTGTTTACTTTCTTATATGGTATAGTATTGTCTTAATCATGTTAATATTGGAATATTGTTATCTATGTTAACGTGCTCACTGTAGACTGAACTTGATTGGAATATAAATTGCATGAAATTGTATAAATTATGACCCCAAACTTCTGAATGTGTATAACTTGTAAAAGTGAATTTTGTCAACACTTTAAGGTCTTTCAACTGCCCTTGGAGATTTTACAAGTGGTGGATGATTTCCAACACAAGAAATTTTCTTTTCAATAATGAGTAGACATCAGACAGCTCTGTTAAACTATTGAAATCTACACTCAGACTGAATTAATGTTTTCAAACTGCTCTGTGGAGACTCTGAATGACACACTTTAAGATCCAACAATAACAAATCTGCTCATGATTTCCCCGGTGACTTTCTTTCACCTCAGATAACCTCCTCTAGGAGGAAGTTCAGGAGATGAGCTGTGACTGAGGGTCTATTCCCTCTCTTCCCACATCACTGCTCTGTTATATTTATGTATGTTATATATATACTGTATATATGTATGTATGAACTAATTCATATGTATGAGGACCATGATGTAAATATGAATCAGCTGTGTTTACATAATTCTTGAATCTTAAACTGTAGTCCTTTCTCATCTCTTTTATGAATCTGATGTAGAGATACAGTAACTCTTTAAAACCTACAGGCCTAGAGACTCATCTCGTCTGTCACTCTCAGTGGGTTTTTCCTTTCGATCGCACAAGGCTAATTTGCAACCACAGCATCACTCTTCCAGCACAATGAGAGAGAGAGATAGAGAGAGAGAGAGAGCAGCCAGGCCAAACGGTTTGTGTTTGCTGGCCAAAGCTTTTGATGGCTGTCTTCACACACACTGACCCGTGTCCAAAGCTGGTGACTTTGTTAATCAACAGAACACATTAAACTGCTATTTATATAAACACTGCTGATTTATTCATCTTTACCAGTTTGTTTTTGTCTTTGACCTCCTAGTCTACTTTTTCCAAGGTAGAAATTGGAATATATACTTTTGTTCATAGGCTGTGAATAAAACACATGCATAGGTTGTGTCATGCTCTATCGTAGGTTAAGTTAAATGTCCAATAAAACAAACATTTAGTTTCTCTAGCAGTTGTTTTGTATGCTGGTTTCAAATATCCTCTATATATAGTTCAAAACCCTCTACAACTAGAACAATTATATATTTTTTGTATGTAAATCTTATGTACATACAGTAAATGGTAAACAAGTGAACACAATACAATTGATTATTTTAAATTGAGAATTTAATTGTGTTGTCTTATTTGGCCAAACTGTCACATGTGCTTTAAATACATTCAATACTTAATTTAATTAAAATTAATTTTATCAAATATTTGTTGGCCAAAACAGTGTTTTGATGATTGTAATATTTGAATTTGACCCGAAATAATGTGTTATCATGTCCCATTACAATTCCAAACTCTAATATAATATTGCCTAAGAAAGGGGTCACCAGCTTCGGTCCTAGAGGGCCGGTCTCCTGCAAAGTTTAGCTCCAAGCCTAATCAAACACTCCTGAACAGAGCTAATCAAGGACTTAGGTATACTTGTAACTTCCAGGCAGGTGTGTTGAAGCAAGTTGGAGTTAAACAATGCAGGGACTGAGTTTGGTGACCCCTGTCTTGGGCGATTTGGGAATTTGGTACCTATTTTACCATTTATTTTATTAATTTGGTTGTTTAAAAAAAAATATATATATCTTTTCCTTGTTCTAATTAAAAAGGTTTGATACTTGTGACGTTCATGTTAAAGGTTTTTTTTTTTTTTGGTACAGGATCACAGTGCTGGCCCCAGGGTGGGATGTGGACTTTGTACAAGCATATGGGGTTAATTAAGAGGGACTTTGCTCCTGGACAAGATTGAGTTGATCCACAATGGAGACCGTCAGAATTGGTGGTCTGTGGTCATTTGGCAAGGCCAGATTAGCCAAGATGTAGGGCTGATAAATGTATCAGGTATTGGCCAGCAAATGATCAAGAACAGAAGAAACAGTGAGACCAGACTGGTTGGTCAAGCTTTCAGTCACCAGAGGATCCTTTGTTTTTTTACTGTGAAACACAAAAAGAGAAATGTAAATGTATGGTTAGTTAGTCACTCTTTTCATACAATTGAATGGAAAAAGAGATTTCCAAGGTTAAAAAAGAACACAAAAGTACAAATAAAATTATCATACAATGGATCACATGACTTGTGTACTTACATCTTCTGAAATTGATGGCATAATGTGGGAAACAGACCAAAGTTGGGTAATTATTGACTGAAATCTTGATATCCGTGCTAGCTCAAGAAAGAAGTTAAATTCTTGAAAGAATAATTAATTTGAGTTCTTTTAAATGATTCAGTGGATCAGGTCTCAATGGTTTCTTTTACACCAATTTTGATTCCCTTCTCAAACTTAACGATCCAGTCACAAAGGTTGACATCACACTGGAGGGGAAGATTTTCAGTTAATAAATTACCTAAATTGAATTCTATATGATTGTATGACTGTAAGACATGGGACAAAAAATTGACAACTTTTATGATACTTCCTTGCCACTTTTACATGATTTTCAGGTCTTGAAAGGCCCCCAAAAAAATTTGTTTCAGGTGAACTTTTCCTTTATGGCCAGACTTTGCAAAACATGTCAGGTCTTGCTGATGCTGTACAGTTAAATGTTCCCCCCACCCCACCCCATCCCCCGGTGACCCTTTTATTAATTCAACCAGGCTACAGATATTTGCAGTCTTCTTTGTGAGGTCCCCACAGGGAAAGGTCTGCGCAGAATAACTAAAAACATCCCCAGTAGCAGTAAATGTAATTTTTTTCCCCATTTGTGGTGAGCTAAATTCTTTAATCAAAACTCCAAGCTCTAGTCAAACGACCCTACATAATATTCTGCACATGCTAAAAGATCTAGCTCTGGCCTACAAGAGTTGCATTTGAGGTAAACCTAATATATAGTAAAATAGAATAATGTATTCCATGAGACGGTAGTAGAGGATGAGAGCATATTTTTGGACAGGGATCAGTTGGGTGACTGCGGATTGAAATCAAATGCACGGCCGCATGCCATGCTGTATGTAAATATTGCCTTCCACTGAAATGCGCCAGCATCTTTCCAAGTTCACGCAAACAAGGGACTCATGGTCTCTGTGAGTGTGGCATTCTCTTACAGAATTGTTTAAGAAACAAAACTAATTCAAGAACGACGTGCCACTCGATGAACTGCCAAGCCAAGGGGTCCCCTTTTACAGCTCACTGTCTCCTTGCCAACAAACTGTCAGCGAGACAAAAAAAGAAATAAAAGACTAAATAAAATTACCATTCTCTCTCGCTCGTGTTGTGACAAAAAGACCTTTATTTATTTATCTACTTTTTTTTTGCAGCGGTGACCTTTCTCTTCCTCATGCATCTTTCATGCTCCCGCTGAAAACACCTTTGAGGGAAAAAGGGCTTGGGAAGGAAGGAGAGGAAAAGAAAATGTCCCACAGTGTACAGTATTTTCATTATGTGTCCGTTACACCATGTGTGTGCTTGAAAAGAACAGAGCCGCATACATATTTGTGTGTCGGAGGCTTCCGCTGGATCAGGTACAGCTGTCCCTTTCAAGCTTCCGCCATTTATGTCGCTTCTGGTCTCCTGTCATCCCAACCCGACCCAGAAAAACGCAATATCCCGTAAAAGAATAATGAAAAAGTGGCCCAGCACATGCAGGTAGAGGTGGACCAGAGAGATATTCTGCTGGACTCGGTGACAATCCCGCAGGCTTACATTCTGGGTAATGTCTCCACTTCCACCCCCACCATCCGCCACGGGCAGCTTTGTCTCAGGATCACACTCTGTTCTAGGTGACCGCTCAGGAGATGCAGGGGAGCGGAAGGCACTGCACTTCCCTGCTGACATTTAGATCTCTTTATTTTCCTCCGGTTTCAGTCCACCAACAACAACTGGCCACAGCAAAGTGGGAAATGCCAGGGAGTCTGGCCTGGACATGGAGGGGGAGGAGGTTCTCGCTTTCTCATAGGGGGTTAGAGTGACAGAAAGTGCAAGAAGTTCCTGGTATATGCTTGTTTGAGCATGTGTTCATCAGTGTCTGTACATAAGTGGCGATGGGAGGGAGCATATGATGCTTGAGTTGGACGCAGTGTCCTCATTTTAGGAATATTTTCAGTTCAGAATGTAACAGCTATTCCTGTTAAGTTCTCTTTTGCTGTTGTTATGCTGGCTCATGGACAGGCAGCACACAGGGGTATTTATTTCTATTCCTTTCTTTGCCCTCATCAGAACAATCCTGAACTGTAAATAATGCCGCTCTTATGATCTGCAGCTGTGCCTTCCAGACCAGGACAACTAGGACGAAGAGCAACATCCTGCTCAAAACAAAAGATATACACTGACAGCTATTATGATTTTGTATTAAAAGTAGGGATGTCAATTTAATGTGTTAATGTAGTTAATTAATAGTATAAACAATGCACTCATGCCCTGTGACCCGTAAACAAATTCTGTAATAATGAATTTTCCTACAAGTATACTGTAAGTTGACCTCAGAGATTGATTGCAAAACGGATCATTGTGGACTGTCGCCAGTAATAGGCTTATGTTCAATGAAATGGAGATAAACCAAAAATATATTGACTTTTAAAGCCAGTTTTTGTCTGTTCAATGATTTACTCATCTGCTGAATTAATGTAATGTCTTTATCTTCATTTGAGGGTTTTTCTCAGCAAATGCAGCAATATATGTCAGGGTAACCAAAGAAAAACACCCTTAAAACCCTCAAAAGTATCAAGTTTCACAGAAATGTCTCAAATGAGAAAATGTCATTAGAACAAAAAAGTAAGCCGGGTTAATCAGCATACTATCAAATTAATTTAATTACATTTTAGCCAATTGACAGCAACAATCACAATATTTTACCTCATGCACTGGGTTTAATAAGCAAAATGGATCATTGTGAACTGGCGACCAGCAATAGAATTATTTACAATGAAATGGAAACAAAACAAAACATAATGTGTTTTTGTTTATTTGATGAACTCATCTGCTTTAATAATGTCATATCTTTGAATTATCTTCATTTGAAGGCTTTTCTCACCAACTGTATTAGTATGACTCATTTTGATTATTTTGACAGAACATTATGCTAACGTTTTCATGAACGCTAGCAACCAAAGAAAATATTCTTAAAATAAATAAATAAATGAACACAGAACTGTCTCAAATAACGTAATGGGAATGGTAAGAAAATGTAATTAGAAAATAACATTTTAAGCTGGGTTAGTCAGCATTTGATCAAATTAATTTAATTCAAAACAATTTTGTACAGATTGTGTAGCTTTTTATCCAACTCATATCTTCAGTAAGGACAATAGTGCCAAGACACACAGCATTTTCCTGATAGAACTCTGGTATTAGTATAGAATGTTCTGAAATTGGCCATAATTAATAACCAGATGTGTTGATTCATCGCTAATGAATGGAAAGTACACAGATGTGATCTTTCATTCCCACATCCATCGCATACTTGTCTTGATGTTGGCTAAGGATTTTACACACAGTCTCTCTCTTTCTCACATAATTTCACACACAAAAAATATTGAGGATTTATGCAATAGATACCTAGAGACTTGTTCTGAAGAACTGCAGTATGAAGATTAAACTAAACACAAACAAATGAGTAAAAGGAGGGAAGAAAACGCCATAAAAACGAACAAGCTGGAAATACCTCATATCCCTTGCCAAATACACAACATTCAATAAGAATTAAATCATATATATCTTATCTATGGTGACACTTATATCTACATGTATAACTCAAAGAAAGACAATAAAATACATTTTCTTAATGCGTTAATGTAAAACATATCTGTGAGATTTAAATCTTCTGCAGTATTTACAGTTGTGAGCTTCTCAACCCTGTTCCTCCAGGTCCACCCACACAATCCCTCAGACAGAGAAATGAATATGAAACAGACATGAGAGTAACCATAGTCTGAGTGCATTCAAATGAACCAAGCATCGAATTGCACCTCTCTTCTGCTTCGAGGGCAGCTCGGTTGACACAATGGCCTCCCAGGAATGCCTGCCATCTTGAGTGCTATGCTGACTGCCGGATTAGTTCATTCTATGTTTAATGTAAGCGCTGATGGAGCGCCCATTCACATTATCACATGAATCCTTCTCTCCACATATATAGCTGTGTTGATGCTCTACAAGTCATTCTGTTATTTCAGTTGATCAATAAGGAGAAAAATATTTTGATATTTTATAAATATTTTAACATTTTGTACGTTTTATGCTTACAAGAAGAAAAAAGTATTTGCCAACAGAGTAAAAAAAAAGAAGAAGAAAAAAAAAAAATAATATTTAACTAAATTCAATTTATATTTTCGGAAAACACAATGCTCCTCAAGTAAATATATCCTTTAAATATATAAATAAATACATTAGTAAGATATTTTTAATGGAAAACAAGAAAAAAAATCTGAATGAAAATTCCTGAGAATCCTGAAATAAAGATATTATAATTTCCACAAAAATATTAAGCAGCTGCTGCTTGATTTTTGTGGAAACCACACAACTGTTTTTTTTATTGATGATAATAAAGAAATGTTTCTTCAGCACCAAATCTGCATTTAAGATTCTTTAAGAAAAAAATATTACAAAATATTTCTGACTGAAAACTTTTGAACAACAGTGCATTATGACAGAGCAGAGCACAATATAGTATGGTATAGTAGGCTATGTTATGGCATAACATAAATGGTAAATGGACAGCATTTATGTAGCGCTTTCAACAGACCACATGGCCATCCAAAGCACTTTACAATTTGCCTCACATTCACCCATTCACACACCAACTGCGGTGTCAGCCATTCAAGACACCATCCAGCTCGTCGGGAACAGCTGCTCAAAGACACCTCGACACTTGGAGCCGGGGATTGAACCAACAACCTGCCAGTTTGTAGACAACCTACATGAACCACTGAGCCACTACTGCCCCACAACATAACGTAGCAAAATACAGTACAATATAGTAGTATAGACAAAACTGTTATTACAAATGCTTATTTATAATTAGATGATCAAATATCCACTCCGCCTTTACATATAAAGTATTATTATACAGAATTAAAATCATGTTAACTATAAAGGTTAAATTGACCATATAAATGGAGTTACAGCTACTGTTAATCATATGGAGAATTAACCGTACAGTTTTTTTTTTTCAAGGACAAAATGTAAGAGAAATCATGTGGAGTTTCTGTATTGGAAACTAAGACAGAATGATGCTCTTGAGGATGACAAGCAGGAATGTGCATAGCTGAAAAGAACTTATACATCTCAATTGCCATCAGCCTGATAAGGCCCCATTTCACGGCCTGTTGAATGTGTGTGCAAAGCAGTAAGCATATCTGTGTGTGTCCAATGTACATAGGTGCTTATTTGTGTGTGTGTGTGTGTGTGTGTGTGTGTATCCACTGCTCTCCTCTTTCAGAGCAAAGAAACAGAGCAACTTTTCTGTGGACAGACCCGTGGAGCTGCCGAATGGAGTCTGGTGATAGGATTGGTTTACCTTCACAAGCCTGCCTTTGTTATCCAATCTGCAGCACGCAGGGAGACGAAGCAGAGTCAACCCCACTTTAATTCACACAAGATGTCCAATCAGCACCATCCGTCATTATTATGTTCTTGTGTCCCTGTGTCCTGGTCCCTCAATAGCCCTAGATGAGAAGGGATCCGGTTCTCCTTAGAGGAACGTCTGGTCCTGGCTTTATTTCTGCAAGTAAACACACACACATACATAGACACATCAGCTTTGTTAAATGTTTCCCTCGAGCGTAAAGAGCAGCGACAGCATGGGCCAGGCTTGGAGGAAGGTGATATCTGCCATTTGTCTATGCCAAGGCTCGCAGTGCTGAGGCTGTTGAAGAAAGTGAAGATTTTCACTCTGCAGAAGAGGCTCCTTTGTGTCTTTCCCTGCCTTGCCGTCCCTCTTCATTTTCTCTCTTTCTGCATTCCCCTCTCCCTGGAGGCTGAGTTGTAATGATTGAAATGTGTGTGGATTCTCAGCATGCTCAGCGCTCATTATCAGACTGGATTCATCAGCGTCCACTCAGCAGACCCACTCGAGTGAAACAGCTGGCCCTCATATATACCTAATAAGTCCACAAATATTCAGCTCAGTCCAAAATTTCGAAGTTCTGCTGTAATCCCGAGAGATGAATACTGGGAGATGAATTTAAAAACGTGTTTCATGAATATTCATTGAATAGTTAAATATAAAAGTCTTAAATATCACATCAAGGCCAGTAAGAAAGATCTTTATAAAATCAAAGACACCACTGACAACTTTTTTCGTTATAAAATAATGAATCTTCCTCTTAAATCTTAAAGCAAGCAAGTTATTGTTTTAAAGTGATTAGGTAAACTGACTGAATGGGATTAAATATGTTCTGTGTTATTCTCTTCTAAAGTAAATTTTAAAAGATGCAAATTAATTTTAAAAAGGGAAATTAACATTAATTAATTGAGCAGCAAATTCAATCATGAAAAAAAAAAAAAAAAAATCAGTTTTACAAATTTTTAGATCTCCCACTTTAATTATTCAGCTATGAATTGTGATTACATAAAAAAACAAAAAAAAAAACAAACAAAAAAAACAATTATAGCTCAGTTTTTCTTAATAGGAAGCAGGCTTGATGAAACAATGAGGATAGTTAGATAGATAGATAGATGGATGGATGGATGGATGCACACACACTGAACACTTCCACATCAATAAAAAGTGTGTACCACTCTCAGTACACGAGTGCATAAATAACTGGAGTGCATTTCACTGCGAATGAGCCAGATAATATGACACAGTAGCCAACCAAAAAAGGAAAATGACAAAATCACAGGAAGAATAGTGAGCAGTGGAGGGAGGGTGTGCAAATTAACGAAAGAATCAATCACAAACCCACATCTGATTATGTGAAGCAGACCATCAACACAGCTCATGATCTCTCTCTGTCAACTCCATGGCCACATTAATCACGTCAGGCATTGCCAAGCCAAACACGAGAATACTAATGATATTGGATTAGGGTTCAGAGACCGGGTGCCTAGCAGGCTTGATTTCATTCATTGTACGAGAGGGGAAATATAGCGAGACAGAGCCCTGGGCTGGTGCAAGGTTATCCCCTCCTCTCTTCCCTCTGAGTTCCCCCCGGTCTTCTAATTCGGCTAATACCGCGAGTTTCCAGGGATGTTATTAATCAATACAGTCCCTAATGAGACAAACAGCCTGGGGGAAGTCTACACCAGGGGGCCCCACCGCGACCCATCTATTGTGTTTGAACTTCTTTCGTAAGCACTTTTTTTGACACTTTTTTTTTTTTGGCTCTCTAATCCACAAATCATTTTTTTTCTCTCATTGGTAAAATTTGAGCCTCTATGCTTTGCTGAGAAGCTCCTGATTACTTTGACTCTCAATTTACATGTACATCTCACCGCAACGATCCGCTTACTGGCATCCTCGCTTCCCTGATTGCTGTTTGCTGGCAGCCACATGACGATTGTGTGCAATGAGTGCTAACGGCCCCCTCAATCCCTTCGTAACGGTGCAATATGTGTTTATTTGATGCCGTGCGGAACATGAAGAACGGCACCTGCAGTTCAAGGAGATACAGTTGCACTTGTGGTTGTATCGGACGTGGGGGAGACGCGCGTGTTCTCTGATGTAGTGGGAGGGCTGAACATTTTCAGAGGGGTTCAAAAGAATAAAGCCCTTTAATGTTAGGAACACAGCTGTGTTTACGTAAATGCCATTAGAGGAAAAAGAGAGAGGGTTAGAGAAAGACAGAAAAAACGATGTGGATGGGATGATGTAATGAGCCTGGGGAAGAAATGCTGGGTGACCTTTGACATCTCAGCTCTTTTCTTGTTAGCACTGTCCTCATAGCCGTGCAGCATACCTTGAAACTTGGCACACCTGAGCAGGTGAATGAGGTGATGTGAAGTTCAGGTACTCGCTTGTGTACTGTGGATGACGCTGAGGAGATGGAGGGGGACAGAGAGAATAAGCTGGAGGATTTTGACATTGTGTCCAACTGGGGAACAGGAAATATTTCCTCTGGTGTCAGTGCAATCCAGGTATACTGCAACCAAATGTACAGTGCAGATGCTTTTTTGCAGAGATGAAAATGTATGCAAAAATTACTGGTTGCTTAATAGTGAAACATCAGTTACAGCAGGCAAACAACACTGACTATTGTGAATAAGTGAATCTATAATAAGCCTAATTTACATAAAAGGAGGCGTGATTGCTCTGAAAAATTGTAGCGGCTTAACTATTTAAATACCCATGGCACAGTACTAGTTCAGCGCATTTAAAGCATTTGAAACTAGATTATGCCTGCTTATTGAGTAAAACTGAAATATTACATGCAAAAGTAGTTCATTTGCAAAAAAAAAAAAAAAAAACATGGTAGGTGCATAAAATTACAAAGTATTTAAAAAAAAAAAATCTATACCTATGAACATGAAGCCATGGGGGCAAAAAAACTAAACAAAACAAAACAAACGTGCAAAGCAACTTAATAATCTGTTCCCTCATTTAAGGTAAATAGTGGTAATAGGCTAGTTTTAATATTGTGGCCATGATTTAACTAAATTAAATCAAGAGAACAAATTAGTACAACACTGACATAGTTTCACTAAAATAAGAAAACAAGTTAAAGGGTTAGTTCAGCCAAAAATGAAAATTAAGCCATAAATTACTATTCTCCTGAAGTCATCCTAGGTGTTCCTGACTTTCTTCTTTCAGACGATTTCGGTTGGAGTTATTTAAATAATTGTCGGTTGGATGCTGACATCATACGTCATGCTCCCTGAGCTGCTTCCGTTTTACAACTGTGGGCACAAGCTAGATTAAAGTGATTATTATATTTTGAATATGGATATTTTTCTTACAAAAACTCATCGATGCACTACAGAAGGCCTTTGTTCACCCCCCAGAGCCATGTGAGACACTTTTTTTCAATGGATGTGCTTTATATTAAACTCATCATGGGCCGATGGAGTGCAACACCCGCTGAGCTTGAAAGATCAAAGACAATTTTTAAAGAAACTCCAACCGAATTCTCTGAAAGATGAAAGTCATCAAGACACCTAGGAAGACATCAGGGTAATTTTATGGCTAATTTCCTTTTTGTCTGAACTAACCCTTTAATAAGACATTGCCACTAATTAATAAGTCATGGGAACAAAGTCTTATTTATTTATTTTATTATATATATATATATATATATATATATATATATATATATATATATTATCTATATTTTTTTCCTCAAACTGAAGATATGAACTCACAAAAATAGCAATTTTGCAAAGACATTTTTCATCCATTTGAGGGAAATAGTAATATCACAAAATGATTTCGCCTGTTTGTAATTCACAGGTCATTTCACAATTCATAGGTCTTATGGTTAGTTATAAAATTTTTAGTAGGCATAAAAAAACATCTGCACATAAACTTCCACACAGACAGACAGATGACAGTAATTCAATAAAGGACAGCGAGGGCTTTTAAAGATTTTACTGAGGGACCATTATTCTTCTTGGAGAACACAGAGAGAGCACAGGAGAGAGAGAGAGGGAAAAACAGACAGGGACAGAAAGAAAGAGGGAGCTTAAGTCTGGACAAATAGGTAGACTAGAAGGCAAGCGGGTTAGAATCAATAAAAGAGAGAGAGAGAGAGAGAGAAAAGATGAATCTAGGGAGTCTGTAACATGGGCTAAATGATGTGAAGGAATGTTGTTTCAATAAGAAGGACAGAGAAAGAGAGCAAGAATGGATTAAAATAATAGTTGTGTTAACGTGTACGCCGATGCTTATTTTCTGTAGCCCTGTGTTTATTATCTATCCATTATGTCTTGCTGTGTTTGCACTGCTGAACTAAACAGCTTGACCGTCCCCCTGCTGTCTATTGTACTGCTGAGACCACAGTAACCCCCGACCACACACACACACACACACACGCGCACACATGCACACACAAACAAACACAAAAATGCACGCATGTACACACACACACACACACACACACACACACACACCCAGTGCAGGTGCAATGAAAGACCCTAACAAACAGACTGATCTCTCATCTCTTCTATCTGTAGCCCATTCCAGCGGTGAGTGTGTGCCTTCATGTGTTAAATTGGCCGTACACTGTCCTCCCTTTCCTCCCAGAGATCCTGATAAGGCGAATTAACTCACATAAAGGGGGAGACACACCGTTTGATCCACACACACACACTCACAATGCCACTGTGATGTCATATACAGTATGCGCCAAACGACATCTATATTAATGTACTCCAACCTGCACCCACCTTCATTTTATTCGTATTTTTTATTTCTAAGGAAACTTTTGGTTTTTTTGGTTGAATTTACTTTTTTAGTGTTATTTATAATAATAATAATAATCGAACATTAAACCAACATCGCAAATAAATATGTCTGAAAACCTATAGGCCAAGGCTCCAAGGTTCCTTTTTATTATTATTATTATTTTTATTTAATTTATTTATTTTGGGGACATTGTGTCATTTTAAGATGGAAAACACAGGAAACAGGAAAACATGAGATGAAGAATTTTAAAATTCTTCATCTCATAGGAATAGGAAATGATAAGGTGAAATACAAAGTCACATTTTCCATATGAGCACACACTCATCATCTTCTTTTTTTGGCTGTTGTTTCACTTTTATTTATAACAACCGCAAAGAGAAGATAAGAAATGATTAGAGAAAACAACAGATTCCAGTTCACAATTCCTGCATGTGCTCTGTATTTCATTAAGATACTGTGTCCATTTTTGTTCTATTGTTTATCACATTTTTAGCCATTGTGTGACTTTTATTAGTAAGGACAGTAGAGAAAACACAGGAAATAATGAGCAAGGAAAGTCAGATTCGAAAGAAGATTCCTACATAAGCTTAAGCATAAACCAATAGGCCACCGCTCTAATGTTTTGTTTGCAGGTGTATGTATTACATAGCTCCGGACAAATAACCAGCCATATACAAAACGGAACACACCACAAATCTCACTATCTCAAAAATATTTTACTCCTCTGCTCAGTCAAGCACTGACAGCATCTTCCAAACACCTTGATTGTTAGATATCTCTACACTATTATGTCACACATGTACACAAATCTCACACACAGACAGGCCTCTCACTCAAGGTCGGACTATGGTACTCATCTGTCTAGTTCACATATTTCTTTCGGTTTCTGGAGCTTCCAGTCGAGGCAGACGGCTCGGCGAGGGGCTGAAGTCTCTCCAGTCTGTCTGGGTGTATTTTTAGAGCCTCAGCACCAGAAATTCTCAGAGACTTGACAGTTTGAATGTGCACACAGGCTTTCAGAAAATGTTTATAAATTTCTCTAACAATTTGGCAAGAACGACAGGACGTGACCATGTAGCAAGTCAGAATAAAGAAAGAAATAATCCCTCACAAAGCCAGGAACTCCAGACTGTTTCAGAACAGAGTAAAGATTTTCACACTTTGAGCATATAAAGCGCTCTCTGGGGACGGATAACATTAATATTTTAGATTTCATTGGGGAAAACTGATTTTCTGTTTAGATCTATATAATATCCTTAACCCAGGAACACTTTTTTCAAAATTGCATCAGTAAGCAAAGACGTCCAGGTAACGTTTATCCAAAGAAAGGGCTGAAGATGATGGATTTTTTGTCAGTGGCCAGAGTAAAAATAGTAATAGTAATGTTTAAACTTAGCCTTTCAGCGGTAAACGGCTGGTATGTGCTGCATTGCTTTTCATATGATGTTGAATTGAGACATCATAAACAAAGCGATGCTGTCTGACAGGCCCACAATGGAAGCAGAGAGGCGAAGGATTGGATCAGCAGACTCAAATATTGGCTTTGAGACACATTAGCAAAACCATTCACCCTTGCTCTAAAAAACCTCTAATTTAGGGTCTGTCATTTGGATGACCTTTTCCTAATTTGTATTTAAATCCCCTAATTACAATATCCAACGTGTTTAACCCTCTGCCACACACCACGGCAGATTAAGACATGGCATGGAAAAGATCTGGGTGTCACACAACAGGTCAATAATTGGATATTATTTATTAAAAATTGCCTCTTAAGTGAAATGTAATGCAAAGTTTAATCAAATAAGACCACTTAATCCATCCCAATTTGGAAGAATTTTCTGCTCAAGAAAAATGTATTATTATAAATGTTGAAAACAGTTTTGCTACTTAATATTGTGGAAACCATTACCTTTTTTTTTTTTTTTTTTTTTTAGGATTCTTTGATGAATAGTTCAAAAGAATAGCATTTATTTGAAATAGAAATCTTTTGTAACAATGCAAACATCTTTACTGTCACTTTTTATAATTTTAATGCATACTTGCTGAATAATTCTTTAAAAAAAAAAGAAAATAAAAAAGTAGTATATAATCTAATAATACGTCATTTTTTAAAGCTGTTTTTAATTAAAATTGTTTGCTTAGCACCATATGTCTTTTCTTCTTTTTTATCGAAAAATCTATTTTGTCTCATACAGTACTTTGACTTTTGCCAAAAACAGGGTTGTCCCTGAGACACTAACAGCCGCAGTAAAATGCTGTACTCTCACACTCTGGAATGTCGGAGGCCAGTTCTTTCTGGCAATGAGGAGGGCAGAAAGTCACACTCTCCAGGGGTCCTTCCAAGAATAATTTGGCCACAAGGTTGAGTTTCACTGCAGTGGAATCACGGGAGGTTTGGGTCAAAGGGCTGTCTGAAGGGTAATAATCCATTAGAGCCCAAATCACTCATATCTCACATATTTACAAACAACAAGGGTATCTAAAGTGAACGTGGCAACTCCCGGTATACCTGAGCACTGATATGAAATAGCACACCACGAGTGCTATTCTTCTGGGGAATGAATACGAGCAGGCCGAGTTCACAAAGAGCCGAGGCTGGAAGAGAACAAACAGTAGGCTGCAAAAGAGGCGCTTTTATTATAATTGAGAAATGAGCCTCACCGTCTGGTCTTTACTGCTGGCCTGAGATGACTTACACTCGTGCAGATGTAAAATGGTTTCATTTTGCATGTTTAAATTGCCTCCATTCTAATCTGTTTTCAAAGCCAGTCCCTTTAGCCTATCAGGTGAAATATTAATTGTCTGAGGGGGAGTGTATGCCTATCAGGCTGAAATCAGATCCTGTAGTTACTCCCTTCTGAAACAACAAAGGGTATGGCTTTTTTGCACAAGCGATTGTTAGGGCAGCGTGATTGTGAGACGACAGAGGAAATGAGAGGGGAGAGATTTATGTGTTTATATGAGTTGTCAGTGACGCACCATAATAACACATCATTTCCTCAAAGATCGTATGGACGGTGCCGTTAATTTGATATGTCATTTGTGGAGGTCAGAAATTTTATATTGCGTACGCAGATGATTTAAAAGGTACAGGGCACTGAGCTGTAAACATTCAACCATAAATATCTGACCAATCATAAACACCTCATTAGAGCAAGTCATCAAGCTAGAACATTAAATATGAATCTCTGCAATTATGTTACTATATTAAAAGCACATGTGCAGATTTATACAACTGACAATACATTTAAGATTTAGCCAATAAAGGTCACATCTAGTTTTTTTTTACCCTAAACCTGGTTATTATGGCAATGATTTGTATATTATAATACAATTAGCATGCAAGCAACAGTGAATAGGCCACTTAACAATACTACTCAATTTATGCTATGATGGTGGCTTGGAAATAAACACTACTCATCAAATTATGTACACAAACCATAATTGCAAGACACACACACACACACACACACACAAAAAGCTATTCAATGATTTTGGCATAATTATTTTATTTATTGATTATTATTTTTGTTATACTTAATACTTAAAGCCTTTATATATAATGCATTATAAAAGTAGTTTTAATGCATTAATTATGCCTTATAATGCACCATATGATGCATTGTATGATCTCATGAATAATTGTAATGAAAGTTTAAACACATAATGACCTGCTCATTTAGAAAGTAAAATGACTTATATGTGATCACACACACACACACACACACACACAAGGCTTTTTTAAATTGTTTCAATATTTACAATAGATCAGTGTTTCAATATATATATTTCAAAAATATATCACAATACATACACTGTAGAATATATATTGCAATATTTTTGTCAATGGTTCTGGATTGTAATATTTTAAAAGCTACAGCTGAAGTTATATTCACCATTTGTAACTGAAGTACATGGGCCGTTGTAACTCTTCAAACATAAAATACTCCACAACACATAAATCACAACAAACTAACAAGACAAGCAAAGATACGCTATGAGATGTACATATTATATGCGCGTGTCCCAGCAGATTTGAACTCTATGCCACAACAGATTTTAGAACGGTTCGTGTTTTGCTCTGTCACAACGTGTCTGTAACATCCATTGTTGCAGACTGAAGAAACAGCAGGAATGACAGGAAAGAGCTCGGCGGGGCTTCTCCAAACTTACTGCAGCGTATGAAAAATTTTGTGGATTGCCATTGATCGCTAAAATGTTGTGCCTTAGAAATTACTTGGAGAACATTTCCAGGAAGGCGTCCTCGTGAGCGAATCAATCTCACTCACACAGTGAGCCAACCTGGAGCAGTCAGCTTCAATTTCATTCACAATGCTTACCCGCCAACCTAGCGCTGAGTTCCCTACGCTGGTAATTGAGGAACTTGTGTAAATTGCAAACAAAGTTTGCCCTTTTGTCTTTTCATCAAGAGTGAACATAATGGCCTTATCTGAGCCTTTCCTATATAGAAATTCAAAGGCTTCTTTTTCTACTTTCACAGTCACTTATTAACTCCAGAAACCGGCAGCCATTTGTTTTACTAAACCGTTTTTAACACTGAGATTGACAGGTTTGACACTGTTATTCTGTGTGGACAACAAAAGCCAAAAATGAGATTCCAGCTCATCTTTATTTTGTTGAGCTGACAGTGTGCAGTGAGAACAATCGTTGAATTGCTGTGAAAGAGGTTGTGTGTGTATGTGTGTGTGTGTATGTGTGTGAAAAAAGAGACAGTGATGTTGTGGTGTGCCCCAGGGCCTGGCTAACTGCAAGGGATGAGGCAGTGAAATTGCTGCACGGGAGATCAACCGTATCTGGTGTGAAACATGAACGTGTCTTCCAGGTTAAACTGAGATTTTCATGTTTCCTGTGGCCTGGGCGAGTAACAGACACACATCACATACGCTCTTCTCCCCTTCAGCTATTGTCAATCAAGAGTAAAGGTAGTTGTATAAAAACTGCCTCTGCTCGGGGGAGAATGTAACACAGTTGGTACAACATTAAACAAAATGACAGAAAATGGAAAAGACTTTAAACATCTGTTATTGGAGATCCAGCTACTCCGGGGCGAATTCACTAAATAGTCGTGTCACGGTATTTTGGCACAAAAAAGTACTATAATCCGTAAACACTCACAATCAAGTTTAACCAGATGCTAAACGCACTATAATAGATGTACGCTGGGTATTTACGTCATTATCAATATTATACTGTTTAGTCTAAATAAATGTAAAAAAAAAATAAACATTAAAAACAAAAATCACTGATCAAAACATTTCAAAAGTACAGTATGTATAATACATTTTTGTGGTTTTAATTAGAGGGTAAGTTCACCCAAAAATTAAAATTATGTCTTAATTTACATGTGATTTCAAAATAATTTGACTAAAATAAAATAAAATAAGTGTTACAGTGTTTCTTTCTTTTTTTCTTTTTTTTTTTTTTGATAAAATTACTGAAATTTCAATTTGGAGCAAACTATGACTTGAAATGAATGTTAGATTGATTGTACATGTGCAATTAAATATAAAATATTGATTGATACAGATTAAAAAAAGGTAACAATTACCATGAAGCCAATATTTATAACACATTATAAGATTATTCTTAAGTCATTATAATGACTGCATACTGTATTATAAAAGACCTTATAATATGTTGTATCATCTCATGAGTAATCATAACAATATTTGTAATGCATTATAATATTTACTTACTGTATTTGTGGTTATAGATTTTAGGATTATGATGATTTATAACTTATAAATGTATCACTTCATTTACATTGGATTATATTTCCCATAGTTATAATGCATTATAAGTCTCATATCTTGCCATTGTTAATGTCTAGCTTTACTTAAAGCAGACAAAGACTGATAACACTTTAAAATAAGGTTTCATTAATTAATGTTAGTTAACTACTTTAGTTAACATGAACTAAGCAAGAACATTCCTTCTACAGCATTTATTAATCTTAGTTCATGTTAATTTCAACATTAACCAAGAAAAATAAATGCAGTAATAAATGTACTGTTCATTGCTTGTTCATGAGAATAGCCTAATAATTTGTTATAAAAATGGGCTTCATAGAAAGTGTTACCAAAAAAATCTCTAACATCAGCTGATAACCTATGGTTCTGGTATATTGTGCATCTCTACTGATTTGCATTGCTCCTTTTTTCCGACTATGTGCTCACATTCCTAATGTCTGTTTTTATTTCACAGTGGCTCAGGGGAAGTGTAATGTGACGGAATAGGCGAGTAAACATACTAATCTTTCCATGATCAATACAGAATTCCAGTGTTTCTCTCTCTAAGTTTTTTTTCTCTCTCTCACCCTCTTCATATGTTTTCTTTCTTGTCTTTCTTTCTGTGGAGACCTGCTGCAGTTCAGTGGCCTTGGGGACTGGATGAAGTGCCAGAGGCTCTTCTCTTCCTGACATCCAGAACAGATGCCTTATACTAACAAACACAAGCGCCAGCCTCAGCCTCCCCAGAAGAACACCCTCACACTCTCTCTCACCTCACCAGCGATACTGACACTCCAGGAAGTCCCCTAAAGCCTCTGAATGTGCAGCTGGCACAGTAGGGAGGACTCATCCCAAAGCTAATCTGGACAGGTGACGTGCAAAACAGCACAGCACCTCTGGACATGTTTCTACTTTATGTTGCTCTTTTCTAAATCCCACACTGAACGGCTGTTCTTTAAGTCTCTTGGCAGATATTCAGGGTATCTGCACATGGATGTCACTCAAAAATGTAATGGCTATTTTTGTTTCTCTTTTTTTCTCATTCCTCTCTTTTCAAACAGTACTTTCAAGTGCAAATCGAAATTTTATGTGGGAAGTACAAAGGGGCTACTTGAGTATGTTTAAATATGCTTATCATTAAATTTAGTTGAAAGACCAACGCACACAGCTGATGACTTTGATGTCAATATTTGCAACATGCCGTTTTCTTTTAAGTTGTTTGTCTTTTGTTGTAGTTGTAACTGTTTGACCCTATGTTGTCTTAGAACGTTGCTGGGAGTGTTTACACTTGGGTGCTTTGTGTGTTTTTACTGCTGGGATGCATTCGAGATGGAGAAGACCTCATGAGATGGTTTCGAGACCAGAGAAGCTCAAAATACACTACAGTTCAAAAGATTTGAATGAAATTAAGTCAGCAAAGATGCATTTTGACAGTAAAGACATTTGTTACAAGATTTCTATTTCAGATATTCAGAAGTTTTTATTCATCAAAGGATCCTGTGGAAAAAGTATCACAGTTTCCACACACACACACACACACACACACGTTTGTTTTTGTGAAAAGTGGGGACATCCCATAGGCGTAATGGTTTTTATAATGTAGAAACTGTATATTCTATCGCCCTTCACCAACCCTAACCCTCATAAGAAACTTTGTGCATTTTTACTTTCTCAAAAAAACCTCATTCTGTATGATTTATAAGCAATTTGAAAAATGGGGACATGGGTTATGTCCTCATAAGTCACCCTCTCCGTGTAATACCTCTGTCATACCCATGTCATTATACAAAGTTGTGTCCTGATATGTCACAAAAACATGCCGACACCACACACACACACACACACACACACACACACAAAGAAAAAAAAGCATCTTCATTACCACATAGCTTCATATTATAACGGTTTCTAAAGGATCATATGACACTGAAGAATGGAGTAATAGAAGATGGTAAGTAAAATGCAGATTTGATGAGCAAAACAGATTTCGTAAAAAAAAAAAAAAAGTAAAAAAAAAATTAAAACACCCCTAAACACTATATTTCAGACCCCGAAATATAACATTAGTTATAGAGACTGTTATATTAATGTTAACTTTTTTCACATTAAGATTACAGTATACTATTTTTGTCATCTAAAAAAGTTCAACTTTTAAAACACCAATAAAATAATTAATAACACTTTTAAATTGACTGAATATACATTTTCATAGCCTATAGTTTTGTGATCCCTATATTCACTTGTAGCATTTAAAATGACTTATGTTAGTTTTTACGGTTTTATTTTTTAGATAAAGTAGTATAGAATATTAATGTCAGCTACTTATTCTCACAACAAAAAATATGCTTATTAGCTCATCTGTATCACACAGACAGATTTCAATATGGCTCCATCCCAGCTGGTGACAGATACAAGATGTAACCCAACCAATTGTAAATGCCTCTGATTGTTCACTCAAACAAAACCAGCTCCCCCATGGAAGTTCAGGAACTCAAAGACAACAGGAAAATAAGGCACATAACAGCTGTTGCCTTTGGTAAAGCAATCATCAAAGCAATTTTTGCAATCTTTGCCACCTCCTGTTCTTAGTTTTGTGAGACACATCAGCACAAACATGTCAACAGCCCAAATACTGCTCACCTGATAATTTACACTCAAAGTATAAAACCTTGAATTTATCAGGTTCGGCCAAAGTTCACAGAACCCTCAGAGGCATTAAAAGAAGCCACAAACACATTTAATTAATCTGCCGTGAATGTGTTACATGTATCCTCCTTTAAAGCTGGGTTATTATTTAGTATCTAGCGTTATGGTTAAATTAAGAAGAGAAACAGGCGCAGCTTGTCTGCATTTTAATTATCCCCCTCTGCAGGCAAAACAAACCCACTTCTCATCCTCTGCCAAGTGGTCCATCACCTACAGGAAAGCTGCAATGCTTCAGTTCTGGAGAGAGCTGCTCAGCTCAGCTCAAGCTCCCAGAGTGCCATTGCAAATGTGACCTACAGATGGGCGGGATGGAGTCAGTCGATGGTCCTTGGTGACAGTCGTGATGTTGTTGGCTATCAAAACACACAATGAAAAACACAGAGGATTGAATTAAAGCAGCGAATCACGAATCACCTAAATGAGTATGCAGAGACTTTTTGTGCATGTAATATTAAAATGTACTCCAGCATAGCTACACAGCATCATGTGATACAACAAGCTGAGATTTTTTTGGCAACAGTGGTACGTTTAACAGTATAGGAAGACAAAAACCATTGAGATATCATTAAATGGAAAGCTCAGATTCAAGCCTCTGCATATCAGATGTCTATTCTAAAAAAAACAAAACAAGTAATCTTTCACGTGTCTCCTAGAATACAACTGTTATGGTCTATGAAATAAAGGCAATGAAGATGAAGATAATCCACAAAATGACTTATAATCCACATGAATACAAGTAACTCTGCATAAACACATTCCATTACACCAAATACGCAAAATAATGTTCTTTTTAGCAGTGTTCATATTACCCCTTTAAGTAATGGCAACTACATTTTTTTTTTTTTTGTTTACGTACTATAGTTTCAAGTTCATCAAACATAAACATTGTTGTTTTTAAATTAATATTTGCGAGTTCCTTGAGCCACATATGTTTTATTACTATTATTTTTATTATTATTATTATTAAAAAATTTATTCAATCTGTATTTGCATATTTATAGATTTATATATATATATATATATATATATATATATATATATATATATATATATATATATATATATATATATATATATATATATAAATAAAAAAACTGGGATTCTGTCATAATAACCTTCATGGCTAGAGAAAAATCTGCCCCCTCCCCCTTTACTTCTTTTATAAAGAAATGAGAATTCCCTTCACCTTGTTTGGAGTCTTTTTTTTAATAAGTTATCAATTGACCCAGCTGCCTGCTTGAGCCCGTGAGCTCTTGCACAAACATGCGCCTCGCCATGTCTGAGATTTTCAGGACAAAAGCAGAACTAAAAGGAGCAGCAGAGGTCGGGCCTGAGTACTTGTCTTGTTCTCCTTCTGTTTTAAGCTGATTCACAAGCATTCTAATCAGCTTAAGACCTCAGACTTCTCCCGAAACCTTTGAGAACCAGGCAGGCTCCTTAAATTCCCAGCATCCCTTTACAGATTCTCGGTTCCGCCTGGTTTGATTGAGACGTAAACCCACAAAAGTGTGTGTACGAGTGCTCGTGAGTATCTGCCGTCTGCACTCAGGTCATCAGGTGTCATGTCAAGTTACACGGCTGGTCAAAATGTCTCTCTGCAGCACTTTCAAGAGTGCCGCGACTCGGTGGAGGTTTAATTGTTGGCTAAGAGGAATCACAAAGGGGTGAGAGTCAAAGAGGGTGAATTAAACTATGACTCAGTGCACTGCACAATTATTCCAAATAGCCAACAGTACCACAGTGCTTGAGTATGACCTCGAGCACGAAATATCCAATTCTTGATACTCTGTGAATGAAGTACTGTGACCACAGATGAGCTTTTCACTCACGAGAGTTTATTATCTCATCTTTATTGAATTGAATATCTTAGCGGTTATATCAAAAGATTGTGCTGCTGGTGCTCAGTTATTGCTCAGATAGTGAAAGACTAACAGATTTGTGTGTTCTGTAAAACAGGTCCCATCACTTCCGGTTCAGGTCTTTTATATGTGCTTTGTTAAATATAGAGCTGTTTAACTTGAGATGCCTTCAAAGCATCTACAAGAGATGAGCATGACCGATGTCTATTATTCTTCTCATATTCTTCTAACATTCAAATCTTGAAACTGAATAAAACACTGACAATCAACAAAAAGGTTAGCTGATTATATGAAAAGTCCAGTCAGTTCATACTGCTGTTCAAGTGCCGGATTGCAGTCCTTTTCGATCCCACCCTCCTCTCTCCTCCATGCCATGTCCACGTCCACTTTCCGAATTGTCCCATTTGGAAAAAGGTCAAAATATCCCAAAAATAAACCCACTGAAGACCATAAAAAAATACAACAAGATGATAAAAAGGCAGACAAATGCTATATATATTGCAACCTACTGTATGTGTCAAAAGATGACAGCATTTACTGTAAAACTATTGGTTGTGTTTTTTTTATTATTATACAGTCGTAACTGTGCACAGAGAGCTAATGTACAAAACGTGCTGGATGTTTCTCAAAAACAGCACCAAAAATTTAAATTTAATAGACTGAAAAACACAGAGATATTAATTTTAGAAACTGCTATATAAAAATAAAACTAGGGCTGTCAAAAATAGCGCGTTAACGACGTTAATTAGGTGTTTTGTCGTAAATTACGTCAAATTTTTTTACGCATTTCACGCATGCGCAGTGTGACAAATTATTCAGGTCAGGAAAGTCTCGTCGATCTCTGAATTCTCAAGATAGTAAAAACATCGGCGAGCGCCGCGACGAAAACACCGAAGAAGCTTAAGGTTTTACCCCAGTTACTCTCAAATACATTCATGCCAAGCTCGATAAACAGAGACGACTTTGGTAGTTGATACGCTGGAGCTTCTTCCTGTTATAGCGTCCTGTGTTTCACACTGCGCATGCGCAGAACGCCTACATGTAATGTAGTGAAAATTACAGCTGTTTGGAGAAGCATATGCATTTTTACTTGGTTTTACTGGCACTTGAAACCTTCAGAACGTGAAAATATCGATCCTAAAGTATTGTGGCAGAGCAAATGAATACCTCCCAAAAACAAGAGTGCCCAGAGTGCAGAGGGCGCATGTTTGTGTTTCTGAGTTCATTCTTTCGAGTTTCTCTATGCATAATTTCATAGATATGTGGCTATATTTAACCACTGGTTCACCTAAAACTCTTACACTATCTGTAGTTAAATGGCGTGGTTTGATATAGTGCTCAGGTAAATTTGATCTAAGTAAATGTTAAACTTTTGAAATTCAGAAAAAAAGAACCACATATTGATGAATCAATACATGAAAATTATGTATCTGTGTCCTGTTATTTATCTTTTGGTATGCATTTCAGAAAAAAAAATGGTTAGGATTCAGGTGTAATTGCAAATAGTGATTAATCCTGATTAATCCACTGAAAATTCTGATTAATTTGATGAAAAATTTTAATCATTTGACAGCCCTAAATAAAACCCAAGAATTGTGTGTAAACCAAGGAATGTGCTTGTAAGAAAGAGAAAAAAAAAGAAAAAAAAAAGAAAGAAAGAAAAGTAACTGAAATGACTGTATCTCAAATTTAGGATGTACATTGTGAACCACTGGACCAGCATGTATTAAAGTCATGCATTTTTGGCATTTGTCTATTTATACCCTCTTATTGTGTAATTTACAGCTGTAAATTAAAGAACAGTTGCGTTATATTAATCCTCTGCTATAGTTAGATCTACCTGCTTCAAATTATACAAACATTCAATTGTAATCTTGACTGGGAAAACACAGCTTTCTCATTTCCTCCTTTTCTTTCCACTATCAGTTATATCCGGACAAAGGGATACTTATCATGTTGCAGTGTTTTGACTAATGTTGTGGCTGTTTTTTTAACTGGTCATGCTGATCAATCTGCCATCACGTTTTTTAAAAAAACCAGCTTGACCACTTTACTAGCTGCAAGCTTAATCTAGATTTTCCAGCAGGTGAGGCCTCATTTATTAATTAACACCCTATTGTCGTTGTTTATACACATATCCTCATGTAGGCAGTCTCAGTATTCAAGCCTCGGCCTGCTCAGCAATTTATTCCAGTATTCACTGACAGCACACCTTTAAATTACAGCAAGATCCTCCAGTCTCACACACACCAGCATACGACTATGGAATTCTAAGGTGCACTTCTGAGACAGGAAACAGCACTATGCCATGACAACCACAGGCCCAGTGCTTGATGTGATGTCAGCCACAGTGACAGGTGGGTTTCGAAGCTCTACAGGGTACAGACAGGCCAGCCTCAGCCCCTGACAGGATCTGTCTTTAGGGGAAAAGCCGCTTCTGTCCAGACGGTCTGGCAGCCTGACCTCTGTGCCCTTGTGCACGTTGTTTACCTTCAGAACTTGGCACCCGGACAAACACGGGGCTCTGACTGGTCGGCCAGGGCTAGAGGCTGGAATTGACATGGCAGAAGGGGGTTGGAACACCTCTCTTCAGGTCCCCTCGGGTCTGACAAAAACTGGAGGAGAGAAGTGTAGACTTACTGACCACAGGGTCAGCTCAGACTCACTACTGTGCTGCATTTGAGAATAGCAGAAAATACGTTTGGTCTGACTTTGAGCTGGTGAACGTTTTCACTAATTAGATCCATCCCAATGAACAGAGCTGGCTGAGTTTGTCTCACCGGCTGCATTTACATTGCCAACCAATTCAGACTTTTTTTTTTTTTTATACTGACATTTGGCACAGATCGGTACAGAAGCATGCTTCTGCATCAGAGTAAAAAAACTAAGCAGGTAACTGTGAGATAAAGTAAACAATAAAAAACTATATTGTGACAAAGTGATTCTGAAATATAACCAGATTTTTTCCCCATTCTTAGGTGGAAATAGGGTTCCACTTTTTTATAGCATTAATTTTTTGCCTTAGAATTACGAGTCTGAATCGCTAACCATTAGGCCACGAGTTGCCCGACTTCCCCTCTTAAAAAAATTAAATAAAAATAACACGCAAACCCTCTCTGTTTTATGGGTTTATGATCCATGCTTTAGATTATCATGGGGAACATTAACACATAAATTATTATGCAAAGTTATTCAATAGATCCATTATTATGCAAAGTTATTTCAAATGACATCCAAGTCTTTTGCTTCATGTTCATTGTTTTGCAAATGTGGCTGATGATTCCGTTATCTGTCTCTTGCTTAGCAACACCTGTTAAGTGTAATTAAAACAGACTTTGACATGGGATTTTGACTTGGCAATCAAGACAATCTTAAAGCACACTCAAATCTCGATAATGATGGTGTAATGGCTTCCCTTAGATGAATTTCCAAACATTGCATTTTCAAGCCTCGACAAAGCTTTCATAGCTCCTGCCTCGCAGAGCGAGAGAATGAGCTGTAGAACAATTCACACAACTTTGCTCTAGTTCAGTGATTGAGTCTTGCTTTTACCCGAGGCAGCAAGTTACACAAACTGAACAGTCACAGACAATGAGTCACTGTGAGAATGTTGGATTATGTTGTTTTTAAAGCAAACCTATTGTGATTCACCTTTTTGGCCTTGTCTGGCCATTCTTTGAAAAAGTCAGTGGTAAGTGTTACTGGAATCCAATATTAGTTAGCAAGTCAGAAACTAGCTACAAACATATCTTGATTTTGTCAGTAAAATTATTCATTAACAAAGGGTTTTCTATTATTGTTTTGCAAACAACAAGGATGAGATGAAAATTGTGTATCACATGGAAGCCCATTTCTTCCACAGAATAAAAAAAAAAATGTAATTACGACTTCTCGCGCAATTTATCCTTTTTCTTGCAATTTAATAAATATCTTTTTTTTTAAGTTAAGTGCTACATTTTATCTCACAATCCTGACTTTTCTCCCTTAGAAATACACTCAAGTCTGAATTCTGAGATAAAAGTTTCCTTAAAAATAAATATAATTAAAAATAAAAATTATTATTGTTTTTTTTTTTTTAAACAGACTTCTATTGTATCATAAAAAAGAAATAATTTTAAATAAAACATTTAATCATAATATATTAACCAAGCTCTAACAATGTTGTTTGAAGAATTTGATTAAAATTGTCTTAAAGCAGTGAACATGACATGATGGAACAGAAAAAAAAAATGTTTCTCACAGTGCATTCTGGCACTAAAAAGGCTGGTTTAAATCATATTTATCAAACATGACTTAATATCATACCAGCACACTCCTTTTATTATCATCGGGCATCTGTCTTCATTGCTTTTCAAATCCAGTGCTTTCTAATAATCCTTTTGTCAGCTTGAACAGAGTGAGAAATATGATCAGGGATTGTGCCAGTCCTGTATGAATCAGTTAAATTGGTACTTGGTTAGGGAAATGCTTGATGTCCCTTTAATGAACTGCAGCATTTAAACACTGCTCAAATAGCATGCAACCCCATGAACTTTCTTGGCTCTCTCATTTACTGCAAGCTCCAAATGTAGTCCAAGTGTGAAACAGCATCTTTGAGGGTAAACATCTTTGAGGGATATCTCTTTATAGTTTTCTAAGGATGAAGCACAGTAAGCGAGAACAGAAATAAAGTGAAGTTTGATAATCCCACAGGCTAAACGGTAATGTAAGTTAAATCCGACCTAATAGCTCATGCCCAGCTCTCAAAGGGTCAAAGTCAATAACCTATTACATGGATTAAAGGAAACCCTCCCTCTCACATACTGCTCTTCACCAGCCAACAAATAGCTTTTGATTTTTATTCATTAGTTTCTATCACAGGGAGATAGTTGGTAAAGAATGTGTCAGAATCAATCTATGGTCAGATACAGAGACTCCAAAGCATGCCAGTCCCATGCTGTTCTCTTTAACACCGAATCCTCCACACATGCACAGAGAGGCAGACAGAGCAAGAACTGAATGGAAAGAGCAAGAGAATTTCCATTCAGTTTACTATCTTATGTAACTAAGGACAAACCAGCGGTGAACACAATCCCAAGAAGATCAGGCAGTTGGTGAAATGCTGAAAAACACCTAGAGTTTAAAGGTACAGATCACTCAAAAGTAAAAATAAATAAATAATAAATAAATAAATACGATGACATTTAGTAGAATGTACCAGCTGTTCTTTTCTAAATAATGACTACAGCTGTCCTGGTCCTGATTATATGTCAATGTATGGAAAATAGCAGCTTGCACATAATATTTGATTTTTAAGAAAAAATATATTTTATAAATAATATTCTAAGAAAAATACCCCTATAAATTTTATAAAGCCCTATAAATAATATATATATTAAATTTAACAGATAATTATATCTAATTTTTATAAGTTACTGTTTTCAAACTGATGAAGATGTTTTCTTCATTTGCTGGTGTTTTTTAAGTTTGCATGTGTTTTCTTAAGTTGCAGCGTGTTGAGGTCTCTCGGCCACCGTAGTTTCCCCTGGGAATCAAACCCATGACCTTGGCATTTCTAGTGCCATGTTCTACTGTTGACATCACAAAAAATGTTTGAAAATTATCACATTAAACAAGTTGCATCATTGCTTGTAGGCAGAATCTAAAAAACAGAAAGGCATATCACATATCAACAATTATTGAAAAATGCAGTAACGTATTAAAAATCCCCCCAGTAGGACAGTGATCATCAAGATTGCACACTTGTCATTTTTTGGAGTTTAAGCATCCATAATTACAAAAGCCTCTCAGACACAAACACAATATTGGGCTCCTGTAACTGTTTTATTGCACAAACAATATACTTAATTTGTGCAAACAGTTTATTGTCCACTGGGCTTGTAGTGGCCTATAATTGATTCATGTGAGTGATTTTCTTAAATGACTCACTGCTCTTCTGGGAAAGGTGCTACTATGGGCTAATTAAAGGAGGTGATTATTGCATAGCTACAATGGGATAGTCAGGTTGGGAAAGGGTTGCAGCGCATGCAAAGGTTAATGATTATCTTCTCCAACACTATAATGAGATCACTAATCACCTGAGGCAAGGAGAACTTCAATACGCTCTCACAACTAATATAAGTATGCCTTGCTGAATCCAGATATCTTATCGAACAACTAAACTATCAACATCTTGATGTAAACAAGCTCTTTGTCATTCTAAACTCTAAATTTAGGTGTGTTTACCTTCACGAGGGGATTTCGCTCCATGAGGGGTGTAATATATCCTGACATCCTGTTTACTACTGTCTGATGATTTTTGCGAGATGAGTTGGATTAAAGTTTCAGATGAAAGGAGGAAACATAAAGAAGGAAAGTGTTAGATTCTGCAATGCTCCAAGCAGGAACTTCTTGGCAGAGTTCCGTCCACAGGAAAATGAAATACATTGATGTGCTTGAGTGGGCGCCAGGACTTGTGCCTGAAATAACAATCAAGCTTTGCTGACAGCCATCCACTTTTCTACCTGTAAACATGCACATCAGAGTCCAGATAGAACGAGCAACAGTGGGGTTCAATGTCTTGATATAGTCAAACCGGCACAGAAAGAGGGAGAGAGCAAAAGAGGTCGAGAGAATGCTAATTTTTGAATTCGGTAATGCTCAGAAATTGATTTTCTTTCATAAAATGTCAGCAAAGAGCAGTCGGATTTGGGCAACCATTAGCGGAACTCGAATACTGGCACAGTTTCTCAACCGCACTCGTATGAGCCAAAGGAAATGACAGGCTCCATTCGCCAACATCCCTTATAAATTGACAAGACAAATAAGCTGGAAAATGAGAATGAAAATTCAGAGCTCAGAGCATTACCCAGGGTCTGAGTCAGAGTAAGAGCACAAGATAGGAACCATGGGGTTGGGAGATGGATGTAGACCACTGAATGGGAGAATGTACCTTAGCGATTTGTACCTGCTGGGTCATCTGGCAGGAGGAGCTTTGTTTATGCAGTCCACTTCCTCAACAGCCCCACCATGTCTAGAGCAGCAGGACTCTCTAAACTACCAACGGGTGCACAGATGGAGCATTGTTATGTTCAGCCTCAGTGCTGTGTGTATGGCTACCAGTGGCCTACTATATGGCCTATGGAGCAGGAGAGGGCTGGAAGATGGGATAATGATTATAAGAAAGTGTTAATCATCAGAATAATAATAAAAAGGAATATTGTTTTTATAAACTAGTTTAAAGTAGTACACATGTAGTATAAAGGTGTACACATGTTTTTTTTTTTAACTAGAGTTATGATTTTACAAAAGATTTCCATAGCATGTAAATGCTGTTCTTTTGAACATTATATTCATCAGACACCTAAAAAGTATCAAATTTAATTAATAATAAAAAGAGATTGTTCTAGAGCACCAATTATAATATTACAATAATTTCTGAAGGCACTGAATACTTGATATATAGTAATATTTTAAAATGTGTATTTTAAAATAGAAAACTTGCATTAACTTTTGTAATAACAGTTCATTAATTTTGCTCAAATAATTGCAGTCTTGGTAAGCATAAGATAATTCTTAAAAACAAACAAACAACAACAACAACAACAAAATCTCCCTACCAACCACAAACCTTTGAATAGTAATACAATTAATATTTTACAAAATAAGGAATTCTTAATTCATAATATTTATATTCATAATTCATAATTCATAATAATTAATTCATAATAATTGTATTAATTCATAATAATTATATATGTTATTATTATAATAATTATATATATATATATATATATATATATATATATATATATATATATATATATATATATATATGTATATATATATATATATATATATATGTATATATATATATATATATATATATATATATATATATATATATATATATATATATATACACAGTGTATATAAGCCATGTCATAAAATTTTCAAAATGATCTGAAATTTCATGGACCTTTAAATAAATTCACGAGGATCTGTTTCTGTCCTATATGACATAATTACCTTTTTTCATGTTTTAGAACTTCCACTTTGTCCATTGTAGAAAAGGCAATACATATCAAGTCAGTGCAAGGTAATACATATTCAAGTCAGTGCATGTATAAATTGCTTTATTTATTTATGTAAATAAATGTTTATAGAGAACAAAAATTGAGCGCTGTGTCACTGACCCTGTTACTTTTTTGAAACTGAACTGGTACTTACCAGGCTATTCTGGATTGATTACCTGCTAAATACCCTCTTCTCCTTCCTTTTCAAAACCTTATCAGCGTCAGCACCAGTCACAACCTGAAAAACAGTGGCTACTTTTCAACTGGACAGAGTTTCCGCCAAGCCTGAATTATCTTATTTGCCAAGAGCGCTGCATATTGTTTACTATTTTCATTTGTTTTGCTATAGCCATGTTCTTCAGAGTTTCCAGGGCAAGAAACTAATGAAGAGTTAATAGGTGGGCAACGAATGAGCAGAGTAGACCTTATGCATTGATAAATCTGTGAAGTCTCTCATATCTGTTGGATTGTCGAAACCTTGCCTCCAGCGGTCTGTAATAAAGACACAGGGGAGTGTCATTATAAATAAGATTCTTCCTGACTGCCATATGCCATCACATTTGAGTAGATATAGCTGTTTGGTAGTCAGTGTGCTTTTGTTGTTGTCGCAGAGAAACCCAGCAGGTCATAATTATGTGTTGAACACTTTATTTCCAGGTCTGGAGGTAAGGGCATTATTTTGTTTATAATAAAAATTAAAGGGATACTCCATTGCAAAATAGAAATTTAGTCATTAATCACTTCATCCCCATGACGTTCTATACCCGTAAAAGCTTCATTCGTCTTTGGAACATAATTTAAGATATTTTGGACGGAACCGATAGGCTTGAGATGTAGTGCCATTTTGACAAATCTGAGCAGTACACAGGTGGCGTACGCTCTTCTGTGTCAGCCGCGCTATAAAGGATATGTTTTTTATGTGTATTTACACTTTGGTCTGAATGAAAATCACTCATTGGCCATAATGGCACCACAGAGGAGACACAGAGGAGACAAATTGTTGAATAAAGTCATTATTTTTGTTTCAAAAGTATTCTCGCCGCTTCATAACATTACGGATGAATCACTGATGGCAGATGGACTATTCTGGCAATGCTTTCCATACTTTCCTGGACCTTCACAGTGGTAAAGCCTACTGTTTTTCATCCAAAATATCTTAAATTGTGTTTTAAAGACGAACTAAGCTTTCATAGGTTTGGAACGATATGGGGGTTAGTGATTAATTACAAAATTTTCATTTTGCGGTGGAGTAACCCTTTAACATTTTATACTAATGGTACAGGTCATCATGTGAAATACAACTGGTGAGAATATTTATGGGTGCATGTCTGTGTTTAACTATTAAAAATTCTTAGGATTTTACACTGATTTTATTTTAAATACTGCAGGCCTTATTTCAAAACTGACAGCAAATCAATTTTAAATTTAAAAGTATTTTCTCAGATGGTAAGAGTAAAATGTGACCGTAGAGCATTTTTTTGAAATATTGGTGTGGTGGTATAGCCTTTGAATCTTAATATCAGTCCCACCCCAGTCTGATTTCAAATGTCCTTCACTGTTTTGTGGATCAATGCTGGTTGAAAGGCATACTTTCTACTGTTTATGTAGTTTCACATGCCACAAATTCCATGCTTTCACCTCTCTCTTGCACTCTCTTTACATGATACATCCAATTGTATTTGTTCAAAGCAGCATATCTCCAGTCTCTCAACATCATCATAAATACAGTGATCCGGATTCCTGAAATGACAGCAACAGCAATGGTGATGAGTTGATGTTAAAAAGAATAGTTCAACCAAAAATTCTGTCATCATTTGCTCAGCTTAATGTCACTCCAAACCTGTATGACTTTCTTTGTTCCAATGAATATATATATATATATATATATATATAAAAAAAAAAAAAATTAAGAACATTGGGGTCCGAATATTCATTCTGGAATGACATGGGGGTGAGTAAATTAGGACACAATTTTCATTTTTAGGTGAACTATCCCTTAAAAAAAACGTGTATTATTTTGACTGATAAAGCATGTTTGGTTTAAAACACATGATCTATTGTCACACAGCTTTACAGCGGTTAGTGCAAGTATGTGACTGCAGTGCATCATGGGAAAGAATGAGGTGTCCTCTGGACAGCCTTTGCCTTTTCACAAGCGCAGGCAGAGTAGAGAACACAATGAATGTTGACAGAGATTGCTATCAAGATCTGAAAGAACAGAAAAGAAAATCCGAGAGAAACATTGTTGTTTTATGTTTTCCTTTTTCTTTTTGCATGGCTGCACATAGAACCAGACGCGTGTGAAACTATGCAAACATGAAGAGAACTCTTAAATTGCTTGTTTTCGTAGCAAAACAAAGAACCCAACGATGTAAAATATGACCATGGCTGTATGAGTTTCTAGCATTATTTACAAAGAGTTTTATTCCAAAAAAATTTTATCCGTCCTGTAGTAGTGTGACTTTTGCTAAGATTGAGGTCAGATATTCCACTTCATGTCATCAAACGTATCATTCGCTTACAGATCCAGCTTTGATATAATGTTGTTTAGGGCTCTGTTTCTAAAGCATCCAGGGGAGTAAACACTTATCCAAACAAATCTATTTTCATCCTCTTTTTCCTCACAGCCATCTACAGATAATAACTCAGGGATGCATGGGTGGAAAATGAGGCCTAATACCTGTCTCTGCATGTCAATCAAGTGTCGAGATTTGACAGATAGTGCATTATCCTCCTGGCCTCTGAGGTTCACGATGTCCACGGCCCTAGGACTAAGCTTCCGGAAGGGGAATGGCTGATGAGCTGTGAAAATGACTTATTAAGTTTTCAGATGCCATATCTGTTATGTCAGGGGATCTGAATTTAATAAAAAAAAAGAAGGTATTTTATACCTATTCAGAGGCAAAGTGCAAACTTTGAGGACCTACATAGCCGGCAATGTTGAAGAGCTCTCAGAATAAGGAATAATTGCTAATCTTGCCCTCCATGACAACGAGCTCTCTGATTCCTCTGATGCTAAGTTATCCCTGGGAATTAAAATGATTTTTTTCTTTTTTGAGGCTTTGTGTCTCCCAGAGAGACTAAGTCAGAGATGTTAAGAAGACATAAACCACAATTGTTTCTTGATTTAATTATCTGATATCATTGTGCGGCTGATGCTTCTTCAATTAAATTCATGTTTCAAAGCAGCTTTGCCACTCGCTGCCTAAACCGAAATCATTTTACCATCCCTATAAATCTCTTCGTCCTCAAGGTCCGGCAGATTATTACTTTGCAGTGCCTGTCATTGCATTTCTAGAACATTCTCCTTGTCAGGAAACACAAATCTACTTTTAGATCAGAATCGCACCCAAGGCTAAGCTTTGAACATTTGTGCAATTGGAATGTAAGTTTTAGTATGTTCTACAATGATGTGTTCCAGTACATCACCTGAAGCTCCCTCATGTAAATAGTCAATGTTTGCCTGCATTGCTGCAAGGATAAAAAAAAAACCTATTAATAATTTAGCTGTGCAGCACACTCCACTTGCTACATCTATTATGACTCATCATAACTAACTCTCCTAATATTATAAAGATTTTGAATGATGTGGGGGTTAACACAAGGTTTTAATAATTTAGTTTTATTGACCAAAAGACTCTCTCTTGATTTAACACTGCCCTGTCACTTTGAAAGAACACACACACCTGCTGAATACATTAATTACTGCACACAAATACAGGCCTGGACACCATTTAGAATTTAGGATTCATTTAAAAAATGAATCTTATATATATATATATATATATATATATATATGTTGAAAAATTTCAGAGTAGGTTTAGTAAGCACGGACACTTACTGTACAGTATGTGGTACAGGGTCAACACTGCCTATTTGTACACAGTAGTGTGTTTGGAATACACTTGGGAAAACTAGCTGCCAGCTAACTGGGATGTGGCTCTGGAGTCTTCCTGTCAGCATCAGTATGTTATGCCCCACTGTGATGGAAAGTGGGGTGTAGAGAAGAGCAAACAGTGAAAACAACATGTGAGGTGACAGCAGCAACAAAAACAAGAGAAAGAGTGAAAGAGCACTGCGTTTGGTAATGAGAGAGAAAGTGTGAATGAAAGACTGTCAGAAGGAGAGGAAGAAGGGGTGAGGGAAGAGTGAAATGAAGGAGAAGGACGAAGCGGAAGAGCACAAATGAAAGAGAAAGAGTATTTTCAGCCGGCAGTCAGCGTTTTCACCTCCTCCTTTACCCTACAAAGAATTAACTGAATCAAAAGATGAAACAAGGCAGAGGAACTGGGATGCATGTGCTCCAATCCCCTCAAAGCTTATGTAATCCCTCTTTTCTTTCCCTCAAGGAAATTTCACCTATGCTTAAAGTCAAAAGTCCATGTGGGTGCCTTAATGATGGAGATGACTCCAAACTTTGCTGAGAGCTGTTGGCATCTCATTATGGGTTCTCAGACTATCAATAAGGGCTAAAGCAGTTCTCTTCCCCTCTCCCTCGCCTTCCTGCCTTTTTATGTGTTCATTTTCATGTGTTCATCCAAGAAGATACAAAAAAAAAAAATATATATATATATTTTCTATTGCTTTCCTTCTAAAGTGGCATAAAAAAGAGAAATTCTATGGCAGTTGTAAAGATTATGAAAGTTTGTTCAATTGTTTTTTTATGAAAAATGATTAATTAAAAAAAAATGCTCTACACAAGCATATGACTTGGGCATATGACTGCTAGGGGCCTCAAGCTTAGATTGGCACAATGTGAAGTCAATATAGTTGGCACAGTGTGAAATAAACAAAGCTCTTCTGGCAGCTTTGATTTTGCGTACTAGATGTACTCTGTCATCTCTCTCTCTCTCTCTCTCTCTCTCTCTCTCTCTCTCTCTCTCTTAAGCACACAGTATGTTCATTTTTATGATGAGGATTTTGATCTTGTGATGGTGGTATATATATCATGTATATTATATTATAATAATAATAATTGTTTGTTTTTTAACTGTTGGACTATAGCCTCCATATTGGCTGTTAAGACTTCTCCCATTAATTTTTATATGAACATCTACTTTGTCTCTGGATACAACTAAAGCAATGTGTTGATGTGTAATGAGCTCATGGAAACATAATAGCAGTCTTCAAAACCTGGATTGCTGGGAATCAGTGTTGTTTGCTTTCAACACTACAGATGCTTGAGTGCATGTCATTGAAATGTGTGTACATGTGTGTGTTTGTGTGTTCAATGGCTTTCCCTGAAGTCAGCTCATTTGGACCTGTGTTTTATGTCATTAGCCTTCTGATTGAACAATAATTGCTGAAGGTTTGTGGATCCCTATTGGTTGTGCTTTTGTGAAATTAAAAATCAATATGCTTCATATTTGCTACACGCCTCAAGGACAGCAAATTCACACCTAAATTTCCCTCTCAGCCTGATAATATCAGCTGTTTTTATTACATGATTTGAAGTTGTTATGTTCATACATAATAAATTTAGCTAATAATTGTAGTCATAAAATGAAACGTATTGTGTTGGTTCGTAAGTCATGGGGGAGATTTTATGAAGCCTTTAATGTCTAATTATACAGCATTTGCACAAACAAATTAGCATTAATTCCAAGGGATAGATGCATGGATAACACACACATGCGGATGGCAGGACTGCGATGTGATGCAACATGGCTGGTGGGTCACGGATCAAAAAAATTAAGTACTGTCAGCATTTAAGGGCTGCCTGAGGCAGCTGGGGCAACACTGAAACTATACACCTTTCTGCTAGCCATCCTTCACATTCAAACAGGGGCCACCGTCTACTATTTCACACCATGGAATACCCACACAGGCCGTTTTCTCTCTCTCTTTCTCTCATGCCTGGTTGATTTATAAGAGTTGGCTGAGTAATGTTAGACCGTTGCTACATTTGGTTCATGCCTGTCTGCTGTACCTGGGCAGGAGGTTTGTATGAAAGGTAAGCTAAGAGCTGAACAGCTGTGTCCTGTTAAAGATCTAAAGAACATAAGTGCAAGACTGAACTGATTCAAATGAACCCTTGTGTTGATATTTAATTGTGCAATTATATCAATATAATCAATATAACTTGTATAACAGTTGTGATGAGTTGTGATATTTTGATGCTTAAAAAATATCACATAATCTTTTTGGAACATGTGGTCATGGAAGTGACACATAAAAGGCTGTTGGCCAGTTTTCTCCATTATACTATTAAAATGTCTCAGTAAGTACATTTATATGTGCAGTTATAATTACGTGTGCTCCGATCACGATCGGCCGATCGTTAATGCGCATCTTGTTAGTAAAGCCGGTTCTCTAATCAGCGGTGCGTGATTTCACATAGAGCAGCTGTTACTACACAGAGCCGTTGTTAACTGAGAAGATGCACCAAAAAACGCTGAAAATGAAGTGGATTTGCGCATCTTCTCAGTTAACAACGACTCTGTGTAGTAACAGCTTCTCTATGTCAAATCACGACACATGAATCCTTAAGAATGCTGAATTCACTGAATTTATCAGTTGATACTATTTTTTAGCTATTATTTTATATTTTTAGCTTTATTTTTTCTAATCTTTATGATTATATTTTCCATTGCATTAGTTTAACACAGTTGACTTGTTTACTTGAATTGAAATTGTAACATTTTATTCTGTTCTGTGTGACTTCTGGTGCCAACTAGTTTCAAACAATTACGTAATGTTGACAAGAATTACCATAAAATACACCAAAAACAAATAAATTAATTTGAACTGTGCATTCAGACATTCAGAATCCATATGATTGCATTATGTGAGGAACAGACCGCAATCAACGTTGAATTAATCAGTCTTTAATCAACAATCTTCATCTCCATTCTCAGTAGTGACTGTAATTGTCAAATCCGAACCTTATAAAGTGTTACAAGGTTTTATGTCAGTGATATCAAATGCTCATTAGCTCTCGTCTGCTTCGACACCAATTGCAACAGGTCGATGTATATGTTTTAATGAAATGTGTGCACATTCAAGGAATGGATTAGGAAAAAAAATTGGATGATTTAACAACAAAAATTCTGCTCTAGACCTCTAGGCATGTTTACATACACTTCGATTTCAGTCCGACTAAATAAATAATTTGGCTTCTTTAAAATATTGTGTAAATGCTTTAGTCTGACTGAAATTGTACCAGTATTTGTTGCAAAAATGTCAAAAAGTAGTACCAAAGTAGTCCAAATAACATTGCATGAAGTCTATTTCAAAGAAATTCTGTTTACAATGCAGCCATATTTGCAGTGCTTTTGGGAAGCCACTTCATTCAAGACCAGTTCTAAGATGAACATTCTTGAATGAGGAAATACCAAAATTTCTAAAAATGCTTGCCAAACTCACATTTGACCAACATGAAATGTTGTTTATTGTATGCTTTCTTAATGCTAATTGAGCATATTTAAGGTTGTTCAAGGTGATTGTTGCAATGAAGTGCATTTACACATAATTTTATCAACTGGCTTATTGGCTCATTTATTTAGAACATGAGACTTGCACTTTCTCCCATTCAGAATAATCTGAGTAAACCGTCTTGGTATATAGATGCAATCTTTGGCTCCATGCTTCCTTTAGCACGAGTGCTAGGTTTTACCTTTAAGCTAAAAGGAATTTGTGTTGTAAATCACTCAGGCAGTTTTACTTTTCGTTCCTAGCTTTCATCTCCATTGACTGTGAAGGGAGCAAGACACATGAGTTGGAGTAAAATCTTTTCATACAGTCATCTTGATGAAAGTCCAAATTTCTGCTTGTGATTTTGAAAGCCTGAGCACTATTCATCTCCAGATGTGCGCATCAGACGCCTCCACACTTGCGTTTCAAGATGTGATTTGTCTGTTTATCCTGGGACTAAGTGGTAACGTAGCACGCTAAGCTTGTAGAATGACATGAAAGGCCAAAATAGGCATCATCAAATGGCCATAACCCTGCTTAGTTCTACATGCTGGACTAGCGTAGCAGGCTAGTGTGACTAACTCCGCGCAGCCATCTGGATGTCTTCATCTGTCAACTACAAAATCTGTGTACAACTGCGCAAGTGTCCCTGTAGTCCGAACAGACCAGCAAACTGACACATAAGGAAATAGAGATAGTCATGTTGTTGACATGATAATCACGAGAGCAGTGCCTGGGAAATTATATAATTCTGACATTTTTTTAATCTTTTCATAAACAGGCATTTCATTTCAGGGTAAACCGAACAGCTCCCCATAAAGAGTATATTTAAAGACGCAGTTATATATAGCGCTTATACATGCCTGTGACATGAATCCACAGAAACACTGAGGCAGGACACAAGTCTTAAAGTCGCAGGGGAAGCTTCGTCTGACAAACAAATGTTTTTAAAGACATATATAGAGTATGACAGATGACAGATAAACTCCCCATGTTGTATAAAACCGCAGATTTCACTCTTTCACACATATTTTGAGTACAATACAAGCTGTGGTTTAAAGCTTTTGTTTGACTAATAATAATGCTCACATAAGAAACAAGAGCAGGCTTTGGTTCTTCACTTGAATGGGCGCAGATCAATCAATGCATGGAGTTTATTGCCGCCTCTGGTGACAGACTCACATAGCTCAAGATACAGTCCCTCTTCTGTCTCTGATTTGTACTGCATGGCGACTGCTTCTCTGTACATAATTCAATTACAGATAAAAAGAGCTTTGTTTTTCATGTTACTCTGACAATTAGTGGAGTTAAACAGCTTTGCTGTCTAAACTGACAGATCACTGCAACATGCTTTCACCGACACAAATGAGGTGTCATTGTCTTTCCTCTAGACAAACACTGTGGGAGTGACCTGCCACAACAGACGCTTGAAATTGATGCACATGTTAAATTTCATTAATTGTTCTTTTTGAAAAGGGTAAAAGGAGATATGATTGAATTCCTTCAGTTCGCTTTAGCCTGAAAAATAATGGTTGCTTTCCGAAAATGTGTACAGTCTAAAGGGCAATCTATAATTGAAAAAGCTGATAGGCCATTTGTGATAGTGGGCCCCAAAAAAATCGGAACTATGCTGTTCAAAAGTTTGTAATATTTAATATTTATGATATCAAATATGATATAAAATTTATTCCTGTAAGGCCAATGTTAGTCAGCATGCAACAATCCATGAGTAAACACCCTTGATTTTGTCTGGATCTGTTGGGACACTATATTATTTACCAATAAAAAGGACCAAAAATTTCCCGCAAAGTGCTCACCAAGCCCATTTGTCCAGCAAGCTTTCAGTTCCTCTGGATATTAAATCTCTGGGTGGTTTTCCCTTCAAGTCCTCAAAGAATCCAGACAGCCCGGCTGTGCTCCGCCCTGCCTGAGTGAAGGGATCAAGCCGACAGCCTTCCGCTCTGAAGGTGTTCCACTCTCGCTATAAACAAGTGGAAAATATATATTATCGTATTTAATAGTACTTTTAGCCTGGTCATCCATTTATTTCGGCTCAGTTGTTCAGATGCTGTAGATTGACTAAGAAACTATTAAAAAACATGCAGTCCTGAAGGAAAATAAAGGAATAGATTCGCATGTTATTGCATGCTGATGAATCTAGATCTAGTCTATGTCCTTCGTGCTCTGAAAAACGCCACAAATAAATGCCAAAAAGATCAGACATAATAAGAACACCTTGAACAAGTCATGTCCTAGTTTTTTTTCACGCCTTTTTTGTTAGTTACAAGCACTTGAGTTTAGACTGACATTTATAAATGTGGTAATTTCGCTCGCTTCAAGTGGTATCCCCTGAGGGTCATCCTGTTTGTCACAGTTTTTGGAATAAAATTGCCCAATAAAGTCCCAAATAAACATTTGTAAGACCTCATAGTGGTGCATGATCACCACTTGAGCAATGTAGGTCATTTCTAAAATACTTTAGTAGTCCAGTACACTTGACCAAACATTTTTATTTCAAATAAATTTTGGTAAAATGACAATAATGGTTTGTGTTATCACTGACAGATGGTAATTCTTCTCAGGGAAGACGTACTAAAGACCTACTCAGAATGAAGTACCCTTTAAAATGATTAGCTCTTTGTGAGGGCTCAGCTTAGAGCTCTATGTGGAGTCAGGTATAACATCGCTTACACAAACCATCATCTCCACATGACTACTACAGCCTAATCCCAATTCAAACAAAAGAATTCAATTAACTGATGTCATGGCGACATTAAGCTGATGAGGAGGACTCACCAACGTAGCTTCTAAACGCTTATTCTGAGTTGCAATGTGAAGATTTTTTTTTTCTTCAGTGAAAAAAAAATGAGGAAAAGTGCAATTAGTTTGTGAACAACCTGGAAAGCTTGGCGCTATCACTCGAGATTCAGCTGAATGACAATGTTAATGCACATTTTGTTAATTATAAATATCCAAACATGAATTCATACATGCATACATGGCTCGTTTCAATCTAGCTCAGACGATGATATTCATATGAGCAAAACAAATGCTGAATATCTCGTCATTTTCAGTCAAGTGGGCTGATTTGAACTATTTTAAGATATTGGTTACTAAATTATGTCCATCCAAAACATTACTAATTTAAGCTGGTTTAATAAGCCAATAATAAGCAACAAGGAAATGTGCAACACAGGAGCGTGCACCGAGGGTAAAGAGGATTATAAATAATTTGCATAATAAACAGGACAAAAAACAAACAAAGAAATAAAAAAATAAAAAAAACAGAGGTAAATAAACCTTTAAATGAGTCCTTGTCTACCTCCATCTTTCCATCAAGTTTATTAATCAATATTTGTGTGGCATAATTACAGATGTTTTACTCATTTTAGGAAATGGAGATTCATAAGTGACCTGTAACAAATGCATTATACGTTGGCGGGGTAATGAGGGCCCTTTCATGCTTTCATTTATCAGTGATTTGGCAAGTCATCTGAGCAGCAGGAAATTAACTTTACACTTCTTAATTGTGTTTTGTGTTTATCTTGATTCCATGGTGCAGCTTAAAACCCCAGCAGCTCAATCTTCACAGTGAACATTTCTTGAGCAGTAACGCATATAATGAATCAATGCGTCCACACCCATCGCCCATCAGCAGGGAACTTCCTTCATCAGGTGGCCTTCTAAAAAACACAGTAGTCAATGTTTATCTGTGTTTGTCTGTTTGGATGTAGACCCCATGCCCTTCATTTCACAATCAACAAAAGTTTCACTTTTATTTTCAGAAACAATGTGTATATTTGACAAAGAAATGACACTTGTGAAAAATCCTTGTCTATGAGTTCCAAATGCCTAAACTTGTATGCATACATGCATAAATAAAAAAAATAATGAAGTAATAAAGGACTTAATAACACAAATATTAATTGACTAATTAAATGTATATATGATATTTATATATATAAATATATATATATATATATAATTTATTTATTTTTATTAGACCATAAACATAACACACAATAAGTACAACAATAACATGACATCCAAAAAGATAACAATCAACAATATTGATTTTACAATATGATATTTGCTAAGGATTTGTCTGCTGATGATGCAATGACTTCGGGAAAATATAAACATTTCCTCGGATGTCGTGACATGCTTGGCTGCCCTACCCAAGGTTCAAGTCTTATCTTGATAGGCTTCCGTGCAAGTGGTGTTGCAAGGAAAAGTATCTCACTAACGTTAGTTCTCAAACTTTGTTTTGATGTAGCCTACTTAACTGTTTTCATTTAACCCATAGCTTTTAACTTAGCATAAAACCCTGTACAGTATCTCGAGCCGAACATTATAATATTATTTATTTTTCAGAATATAAACTATATTCTACATTATCCAATAAAGTTAAATAATATAGTTTGTGGATCCACACGGTCGGTTTCTGACTACATTTGAGGATCCGCCTTCGCATCGAGATGATTCGTCCGCGTTTTTACACCGACAGCCTTTCGCGCGCCAAATGTGGGTGTGTGCTCTGTCAGTCAAGATGAGTGACATGCCGAATGCTCTAAGTCCCGCCTCCCAGCTACCGATGCTATTTGAGTGAGAGACGGCTGTTTTATTCACCCAGAGCTGGTTGCCGGAGCGTCGTCAATGGGAAGGAAACGCCGCGTTGGAAAAAACGCACACTGTTTAGCCAAATTTCAACTGCACCATGGTTTGCGGCTCAGTTCCGTGTTTGTGGACTATATTTTGCCTTCATTTATGTTTTTATGTGAACACTGGAATAGCACAGAACACAAGAGAGGGTGAGTGCTAAAGTTTCCTTCATTGCATCCTGACAGCGCGAGAACGAGCAAATCAGTAGTTAGGGCAGATACAGTGTCGACAATCTGACAGACAGGATTTGTATTCATGTTATTATTATCATCACATAAGACAACGAAATACGCCTGACTGTTTGATATCATGAGTAGCCTGTGTATTTCCTTGACGCACAGACTTTCGCTAATCACGCACGAAGACGAGTGTTTTATAACGACCGACACAATTTGATCCTGTTAAGGGTAACCCTCTTAGTCCTCTTTCTTCTCGTTCATTCTCGTTCTCGTTCATTTTTACTGCAAAGAGACATCAGCAACACCAAACTTGAAAAGATCGCTTGATGTGCCTAGTTAACCCACCGGACAGCAGGTAATTCTGCAACTTGACTGCAACATGTAACAGTTATCACGCTTATTATTCTAAAATAGCCTACTCATGGGATCACCTTCAGTTAGTAGTAGTCAAATTGTCTGGGATGAAAATCTCCTGCAATCATTAAGCAACAGAAGTGCTTCTGTATTAGCTTAAAAAGTTATCCAGTACAGATTTAGCAGAGCATTGTCTTTCTCTGCACTGCAAGTATGTATATCACACATCAACATCAAATATATTAGCTACAGCCTGAGCCGAAGGTATCCTGCCTCCTCTCTGAAATATGAAATTAAAGGATCAAATCTGTATATGGTACTATAAATACTGGTCTAGCTGATCTTATGCTTGTGTGTTGTAGTTCAATACATTTCTGTAGTTCAGAGATTTATTGATTGAACACACTCAATGACGAATTTATTTAGGCTGTCAAATTGATTTTAATTATTATTATTATTATTATTATTTAATTAAGGCACTGATCTCATAATGTCCTTTTGAGAGTTTGTAATTACAATATTTAATCAAGTTAATTATTTTATTATTTAACCAGCTCAATTTAGTCATATGACTACGAAAAAAGAAAAAGAAAAGATAGCGCTTCAACGAAATGTATTTAAATAACAAAACAGCGATTAATTTTTGCACGCGACGAAGCCGTTCTGTGCGCGCGCGTGCGTATCCGCGTAATACTCAGCGGTTCAAACGAAGGAACTTTACCGATTTCTCGACGTAGTTACATCAAAAGCGAAAGCGTGCCCGTCGGTTATATTGACTCATGAACAGGTGTCGCGCAGGTTTCAGATGCGCGAGGTGCTTTTTGCCATAAATCTCCACCGCTGTCTGCTGAAAAATGGGTCAAACTCGCGCGCTCTCTCTCATTTGGTTTGTATATGCGCTCGCTCACGATGTAAAATGCTTCTGGAATTTGAGCGAGATGTGTGCCAAACATTAATCCCAATTAAAGATGCATTATTGTAAGTGTGCTCTTTATGTGTCGTCGGCAGTGATCCTGCTGGATTCAAAGGCGCAGCAGACAGAGCTGGAATGGATATCGTCTCCTCCAAGCGGGGTAAGCTGGACACTTTCCAACTTTTATTTTACAGCAAACATTTATGATTTTCACCTCTTCTGTAATGCGTTTACTGCTCGCAGTATTTTGTGTACCCTAAAATTATGTTTGTGTTGTTCTTTTTCCAGTTTTGAGGCTTTGCACCACATCTTAATGTTTCTAAAACGCTAAACAGTGTATACTTTGGTTTTACTTTATGGTTTTGTTTCTCATAAAAGTTGTTTGTCGATCCTAAACTAGTTTTAAAAACTTTTAAGGAAGGCGTGTAAAACACAGACGCGTTTGTTTTGGAGTCGTTCAACTAAGGCCAACAACGTGATTTTCTACTGAATTTAGTGTATTAATTAATTTTCTTAATTATGTTTAGTTTTTTTTATAAGTCTTAGGCATTTAAACAATTAATTAGTACACAAAATAACTTTTAAAAGTAATGACTTAAAAAAAGTAACAGCAATTTAAACGTTTAGAATGCAGATTTTATGTTGTTAGTCATGTGATTTGAGTGCATCCAATCTTATTTAGACTTTAAAAATGTTTTTATCTTTTGTAACAACATGTTTGGTTTTATTCTTTTAACTTGTCATAATTTCTGTCAGTTCTGCCCTCTTTTATTTTTAACTTGCATTCAGTGTGGTAAAAAAAGTAGTATTTTGTGTTTGTATAAATTAAAAACTTTTTAATGAGTTAAAACAAATAATAAAAGACACACAACCATTAAGTGTCCAGCATACATGGAATATAAGTATCCCAAGTTCTTTAAAAGAAGCCCGGAAAATTACTTTTGCCGGTGTAACCTAAAGTAGTCATTCAATCCTGTTCATATTAAATAATGTTTTTGACTGAATTAAGAGCAGTTAAATTTGATGTCATCACATGTTAGCACACTTTTTTTTTTTGATACTTTACAAAATATTTTTATAGTGAAGTTTGAAAACATTTTAATTGGTAATGCACATTGTTACTTTTGGACATGATGCATTTTTTATGTCTATTTTTTAAATGTACTTATTAGTGTTTGCATTGATTGACAGATAACAACAATTATCAGAACTGCGCATATAATTCTAGATCACAAATAATGAATGTTTTAGGTTAATACTCTCAGCAAGAATTTCAAAGTCTTAATTCATGCAAAATATGTAAAATAAATAAATAAATAAGCACCTGGTTGCAGATTAATTCATGTAGATCATCTTATATCGAGGAGCATTTGTGCATTTGTTCACACGGAGGCCAGTTTTAACATGCTGCAATATTCTCTCTTGCGTTTATTTCTTAGTATTTTAGTACAGCACATGGTGATAATGATGAACAACTGCATTTTGCTTTTTTCTCAGTGGGAAGAGATCAGCGGCTTAGATGAAAACTACACACCCATTCGCACATACCAGGTCTGCCAGGTCATGGAGCCAAATCAGAACAACTGGCTACGGACTAACTGGGTTGAGAAGGGCGATGCCCAGAGGATTTTTGTGGAGCTGAAGTTTACCTTGAGGGATTGTAACAGCCTTCCAGGGGTGGTAGGCTCTTGCAAGGAGACGTTCAACTTGTACTACCAGGAAACCGACGTGGAGGTGGGCAGGAATATAAGGGAGAGTCAGTATGTGAAAATTGACACTATAGCGGCGGACGAGAGCTTCACTCAGGGTGACCTGGGGGAAAGAAAGATGAAGCTCAACACGGAGCTGCGTATAATCGGGCCCCTATCCCGCCGAGGCTTCTACCTGGCCTTTCAGGATTTAGGTGCCTGCATCGCTTTGGTCTCTGTCAAAGTGTATTACAAGAAGTGTTGGTCGATTATTGAGAACCTGGCCACGTTCCCAGATACAGTGACGGGATCTGAGTTTTCATCGCTGGTGGAAGTGGAGGGCACATGTGTCAATGATGCAGAAGAGGAGGCCGACAACTCTCCCAAAATGCACTGCAGCGCAGAAGGAGAGTGGCTTGTACCCATTGGGAAATGTATATGCAAAGCTGGATTTCACCAGAAGGGAGATGCATGTGAACGTGAGTACTTTATTTTCATTTGCATACATCTGTTGGCATGTACTAGAGCACTGCTGATTAACCTTACGTGAGACAGAAGAAAAGACAATGAAGCAATCAATAAGTTATTATTATGTGTAAGACTCGCTTATATGTCCATTTACCAAGCCAATTCTTGTTCCAATTGTTTGACTGAGAGCCTAAGCATAGAATTACCCCAACGCGGGGTAATTCATCCGAATTACAGCAAAGCAATGCAATAACAAAACAAACCATGCTGAAAAATACAAAGCCGATGAGGAACGGTTAATAAAATGAAAAGTAGAGTAAAAAAAACAAAAAAACAAAAAATGCGCTTATTGGGCGGAGATAATAATGATGGATTAAATGCGGGAGCAAAAATCCTTGGCACAATAATTGGAATCCCTGTTAGTCGTTTGATTTGTGGGCTCTTAATTTATAACCTTATGCATGTTGACACTAGAATTAAATGATAACTAGCACCCCAGCCTAGTTCTCAGAAGCAGCCCGCTCTCTTTCTTCTTCTCTTTTATTCTCTTTCCATCTGGCGGCGAGCCAAACCATTCGCTCGCAAGCGACACTGTGTCTGGAGGAGGCTCAGCTCGTTGCCCAGTTTCTCTCTGGACCTTTCAAATGACCCTGACAGAGAGAGAAAACAAACAGCCAAGGCCTGGGGTTATTTAGGAACTGCCCAAACCGGAAACGGAATTACAGTTGCCTCTGATATACTCTGAAATTAAGACTAAAACACTCCAAGTGCCATCACTGTCACTAATGGTGCTAAGCGTTGTTTTTTGGCCGTCCACCCTTTCTTCTGCCGATCTGGGTCACCTCGCCTCCACCTCTATAGATTATCAAGTGTGCAAACCAGTAATGATTTATCAGTTATCTCTGGAAGGTTTGGATAGCTTTTATGCGGTGCACATACACGTCTGGATTATTAAATTATCATGTAAAAGGTGCTTCAGAACACTATTATGTTATCAATAGCTAAAATGGGCAAGGCAGCTTCACGCTGAGAGGTTGTTGCAAAGCTGAAAGCCATTTCAAAAGCCAGAAAGGGAGCAAAGGAGAAAGCTGATGGTGCTTCTATGTAATATGGGCTATTTGGCACAGATTAAGCATAATAAAAGGATGCATTTTATGTCTTTTTTTTTTTACAGTTCCACCCTTTTTTAACCTATTAAACATGTAAAAGTTTTTACTCACTCAATTGAAAAATACATAAATAAATAAAAGTGAAATATGCATGCGGTTTGAAGCAATGCCGAACTCTCAGAAAGTCTCAAATGCTTTTCCAGAGAATTAATCGCTGTTCACGAAGCCATCTTACATTCCTCAAAAACAATGTTGCGTTTTTTCTCGGCAAGCCAGCAACAAACAAACCCTGTCGCCCATTTAGATTCCTGACCCCTTCCATTGTCACTTTATGAGTTGTGCGTCGCTCCTGGCGTAAGTGGCTGTGATATTACTGCTGTAGTTAATCTAAATAAAATGAGCATGAGACTGCAGCATCAGCACTTCCTCTTAGCGATCCTCCCGATATTAAATTGCCTGTTCAGTTTTCCCCTGAGCACCAACCAGACTGAAAAATACTGGTGTGTTTTCCCCTTCTGTCAGAGAAACAGCAATGCAGTGCACGGTATCTGGGGCTGAAGGCCTGTGAGTGACAGGGGTCTTTTTAATATGGAGGACTGATCTTTCCAAGAGTATACAGCTCATGTTGCAGCTCTCTCTGTCTTTTTTTTTTCTCTTTTCTTTCTCTTTCTCCCCTCAGGAGCTTGGCCAAGGTACTGTGACCCTGTTGCCTTCAAAAGCTCCTGATTTTACACCACCTTATCGTGTTCTGTTATAAAATCTGCACTATTTATATAAGGATACGTACACAAACAGACGCTCATGCATAGAGGATAAAGTCTTAAATTTCTTGCATTAAAAATTGAGTGGCGAAACTTAAGGAGGGCCATGAAAATGTGTTTTGACCATCTCAGTCATCAGATGCCTGATGGAGGATTGTGTGTCTTTCATTTCTTCCTCCTTTTTCTCATTCCTTTTCCTTTAAGCGGGCATTCGCACAACACACTCTTGCATCTGTTGGTACAGTATTTTAATTGTTTTCTTACATAAACACAAATTAAGCAGATGGTTTTGACGAGTCTTGAGCCATGAGTGTGATATGTTTGGGACGCCACCAACTTTTAAACTGTCAAAGTTTTTAAAGACCTCTTAAACTGTCTTTTGTGAACAGTAAACTTTTAAAGGGATGGTTCACCATAAAATGAAAATTTTATCAATTATTTTCTTTCTTCTGTAGAGCACAATATAAGCTATTTTGAAATATATACAATAAATATCAATGGGTTCCAAAGACCCCACTTACTTCCATTGAATAATTAGAAACCTTCTTCACAATACCAACTTTTGTGTTCCACAGAAAAAAAGAAAGTCATACAGGTTTGGAATGACATAAAATTTTGTTCATCCCATAACTTTTTTTATTCATTCCTTCATGCTTTTCCAGGGATCCGCTCATCACAGTAAAAATAATTAGTGTTACGAATGTTGAAAAAAAAAAAAAGCAATTTGAAGTATTCAGCAACATGCCACAGTTTATTTGCATAGAGCTCAATCAAAAATAGCATCTATTCAATTGCAAAGTTCTGTTCAACGGTGGTTACTCTGAGAAAATGGAGACACTAAGTCCTTTGGAAGCAGAAAAAGACTCCTTGTAGACAGACATTGATCTCTTTGTTTTCGTTAAGCTTTTGCGAACAATCAGTGGAATGTATGTTGCTCAGTCACATCACGTCATGTTAATAACCATATCTCATAAAGAAATGGGAAATATTAACCGATAGTTGACCTACTCTCACAGTTTGCGTTATTTACAAGGCAAGTCTTTGTTTATTATTCTAAAGGGGAAAAGACGAGCTAGCGTTGGCTAACATGCTAACAGGAGGAGGTACTGGCAACGACAGGCGCTGACACCATCCATCTCCCAGATGTCAAATAGTTGGACAGAAGTTAGTCAAAGCCTGATAGATTGCCAGATCACAGAAGGATGGCACTAGTTGTGGAGACAAGCTGCAGAAGTAGCTGGGGTGGAGGGAAACAAGAGCAAGACCGTGCTTTGCATTTCAAATGATCCTACCAGGAGCTGGGTGCGGGCAGATTGTAGAAAGCCCTGACACACAAGTGATTGATAAGGTGTGAAAGTAAAGGCTGCAAACGGTCATCTGTTAGAGAACTGTAAGTGGGCTTAATTATTCAAACTGAGGCAAGTTCCTCAGGGAAGCCCGTTGGGTCTGAAGCTGTCAGGGTTAGAATCATGCGCTGATGGATAATGGCCTCCTCGCCCGGCCAGGGTCTTGGAGAAGAGCGGCGTGCTCCCGGAGCACTGCTTGATTTCCCCCCATGGTTTAGTCAGATAGAAGGGGGCTTTGAACATGAGCAGAGCTGTTATTTTGTTGTGTCGTCAGTCAGGCCTGTCAGTTGGCGGCAGTCCAGTTAATGATGTGTTGTAAGAGCTTCATGTTCGCAATCACATTTCCTGTTGTTTCATTGGATCAAAAAAAGTTCTTAGGTAAAATGCAAAATGGTTATTAAACTGTTATTCATAATTAAAACACTATTCACTAGATTCTCACTAGATTCTTCTAAAAATAATTATATAAAATAATAATATTTAATAACAAACAAACAAACAAATAAATGAAATATAGATGAGATGGCATTCACACCATGTTTGCAAAAAATAAAAATAAAACTAAATAAAAAGCTTAAAAAATAACACTGTGCTGTAATTTCCTATTCTGGAACAAATTACTCTTTTGAACGGGTTCTTTTTTTTTTAATCAATCCAAACAATTCATGTAATAGTCTTGTACTTACTGGCAACTTAGTGGTTTAGACTCCCTCGCTCAATGATTCATGCAGCTAGTAGCTACTGGGTTCACTGAATGGGTTAAAAAGGGTTATTTTCTAGCATAAAGAATACAAGGTGATTTGAATAAAGTGAGTTGAATACACAGAATTTTTGCAACTGTTGTATACTAACTGATAGTCTAACAATTGTAACCACAGCCTGATCACAGCAGATAATTGTGATTAACCATGAGCATTGACAACAGCACTTCTGAACAACCATCTATATCGAGCAATTCTGTAATTTGTCAGCCAATGACTCACATGTCAATTTCAGGAGTACAGCTTGTGATATTAGCACAGTAAAAAATGAATTTTTTTTAAATACTAGAACAAGCATCCTAAGACTTCCTTCCTTCCTTCCTTCTCTCTCTATCTCTCTCTCTCTCTCTCCCTCTCTCTGTAAAAGAGAAAAGTGTTCAGTTATGTAATAAGTTATTGATTTTGCTCTTAGGGAGAGATTGAGCTGCTGAGTCTCCTGCTCTGCTGCTCTCCCAGAGGAGAGTCACTCTGACAACAGACCCTCCCTGATGCTCACTGAGTGTTAAGGCCTTCAACCTGGTCACATATCACTTTCACCCGGTCGCCTCGGGCTAAAGCTCCTCTGAACACACACACACACACACACACATGCACGCACATGGCTGCTTTGTTGCTTTTAACACAGTGTCCGCTTGTCCAATTGCATCCATTAGCACGGATGAGCAGATAGCAATTCGAATAGAGAAGTGTGTGTGCCAGCGTTTAGGCAGCTAAAGGGGGTAAGCCTGCCATAGTGTGTGAATGCATGCATAAAAGAGCGTTTGCTTGGGTTTGTCGGGCTAAAAAGACTAAGCCTATCAAAATCTATTTGCGTGTGTGTGCATGCGTGCAAGGGTTGATGGAGATGTCGGGACCTGTTAGTGCTGCTGGAGTTGCAAGGCAGGGTGGTTGCTGGTAGGGGGTCTTTGTTCACAGGGGAAAGAAGCCATAGAGCTGGCTCCTCAGGCAAGCCAAGGGTCAACTGCTCGGCTCATCCATCTTCCAGCCTGGTAGTGACCTGTCAGCTCAGCTGCTCACGTTACTAAGCAGAGCAGGCAGGCCTGCATTGTGCAAGCTGCTCTGTTTGCAACCATGTGTAAATGAAGTTAATATTCACTGACCCCATGCCCAGCCCGTGAGCGACCCCGGTGACACCACGGAAATCACAACGTTACAACAAAATGGCAAAGATTCCTGGCTATTCACCTCGACATATTTCACATCGCTTCAGTGTTTTTGTTCTCGCTGTAAAAATATGCGTGCTTGATCTAATGCTGCATTTCCCTGCTGAGTCAAAAAAAAAAAAAAAATTCTCTGCTGACTGAGTCATGTTCAGCTTTACTGTGGTGAACTGAAGTTGTGCATTAAACATAACAGAAATAACTGGTTTTCAACTCTGGTGAATCATGAAGGCCCATGCAAAAGCAAAGCTGAGTTTGTGTACTGTATTTTAAAACAAAAAATGGCTGGATATTTGTTATCTGATGTTTTGTGAATAAGAGAGTAAAATTTATAGAATTTAAGGTTGTTGGGTAAATCTAATTTAATATGCAAAACTTTGTACACAGGACATTGAAGAAATGTTTTAGAAAATATATTACTATGTAATACCAAAGTAAATGTTCTAAATAAAACATAAAAAAGTAAAAAAAAAAAAAAAAAAAAAAAAAAATTGCTGGGGCAGAGATGCTGTTTGTTAATGAGAAGCAGACTAAATTCTCTCCTGCTCATAAAATGAGATTAAAGAGAAGAAATGTCACAGACACAGAGTGATGTCTCTTAGCCAAGTTATTACTGAATGTAACTCGAAGTGAACACATCGTGCCAAAGAAGAATCAGTAAAATTAGAATATAATGCTGTTCTTCTACTTTTGTGGGGACAGCTACGAGCGTCATCAAGACTACATGAAACGATCATTTGTCTGAGGAGATGATTATTGGAAGATAGAAATGTGTGCCACATGTTCGTTTTTCATGGATCACCAGCGGTGATGCTGGGAAGTGATTGAGTGCTGTATCATTCAGTCTGTAGGCAGGGATAGAGGCGAGCGTTAGAGTGAGCGTGGGTGGCTTTGGGTGTGCGTGGATGTGCGTTTATTTAAATGGGTGTGTGTCCGTGCAGATTCGGACAGGTCACGGCTGTGTTTGGCTTCGTAATGAGGGACCTCTGCCGGTTTGCCATTGTGCGTTCACTTTGTCACCTCTGTCAAAGCTGCAAGGTCATCCAGACTGCATGACTCTCCGTGTCTGTGAGAGGGTTGTTCAGGAGATCTTTCACTTTTTATCTTTCAAGAAAAGACCACATTTTGGGGTTGTGACAGCTGTGCTTCACTTCAGAACAAAATCTTTGTTGAAAACAAAAAAAAGATGATTATGCAAAACAAGTTTAAGGAGGAGGAATGAAAGTGTCAATATAATGGCTGGAAGCTAAAAATGTGTATGTTTATACTAATGTTCGTCAATCTGAATGAATACAATCCAATTTCGGATTCTGAAAGTTCTGCTGATGACGTGTGCGGTCATTTCTTTAATGTTAAAATCCTCTTTGTTTTCCATTTGCTAATCAATGCAGTAAATCAGGACGAATGACGTAGAAGGACAAGTGCAGTTGCCTCAGGATGTGCTTACATTTTCTATTTTGCAACCAGCTGCAAACAAGCAACCAGCATTTACACTTGGAAGGAAGCATTTCATCTGAGGCATTTGAAATTCTGGTGGAAGCCCAAAACCTTATTTCCTAAAAGGCTGCTTTTTTTTTTTTTAAAGCGCTTCTTTTCACTGTAAAAGTGACATTTAATGTTTCCTTCTTTTCTGCTATCACAGAACATATCATATGCCAGGAAAGCCATCTGGGTAGATGCTATAGGGATGCGTTGAGCTGTTGTACAGTATTTAACTGAAATGGATCTCTCCTTCTTTTTTTGGTCTGTTTAACAGCAATAACATTTTACAGATTCCTTCTTTCAGTATTTTGCCATAATTTTATGTCCATTCAGACCGTATTTCCAGTGTAATCACATTTTTTTAGCATTCTGCCTCACATGAGAAATGAGGAGCGCTGAAAGATCTCTTCTTGGCAGTGATGATGTCCACCTCCAGCCAACACAAATGTGACTGTCAAAGCATAATGCATTCAGCAGTAATTGCAGAGATAATATGTTCCTGTCCTATTCTGTTTAAAATATACATGTAAAAGAGAAGCATTGTTGTGCCATTGTGTTATGCACAAAAGATGCTATTAAATATATTTTAAAATGTATTTAGCTTAGCAGCATGCAAATGATTTTAACAGCTGCTTTTCCTGAAGGTTTGTGCCAGATCATTTTCCTCAGTGTTTGTTTTTACCCCCCCCCCCTTCCCCCCAACCCTTTCACATGAAAATTTGTTATCAGTGTTTCATTCATAGACCTAATTTTCTAGAAATCATGTAGTCTGTTTTTGCACTGAAGTGTCTTTTTCAAGCGAACAGCTGTTTTCTGGCACGTTTCATGATGTTAACATTTTAACTATATTTAGGAGAGGACTCTGACAGGCTTTGATCTGTTCTTTCTGCACAAGTCTCTCTTGTGCCTCTCCGAGGGCTTCAGAGGGCATCCCGATGTGTCCTTCAGCACAGTGAAAGAAAATGCTAATCTTCTCTTTGTTTCTGATGGAAAGCTACTTATCTCTCCTCGACACAGGTAGCTGCCATGAATGAGATTCTTGTCTGCATGTAAAGGAACACACCCCTAATCCAACCTGTTCACTCCCGGTAATGTGTGGGGCACTGTGCGAATAGCTCCGAACAAGATCCATCTTTTAACATTTTAAACTGACATTTTCACAACCCTCTAATCCAACTTTCATCTTTCTTTCTTTTCTTTAACTGTTACGGCTTCCAGTCTCAGTCTAGCAGTTGTATGAGAAATGCAAAGGCTGCAGGGCCAAAACTAGACTTTTGATTCTTTCCTTTCCTTTGTACCCTCGGCCTGTTTCCTGTAGTTGGGTAGATTTCTAACCCTCTTAGGGGAAAAGATTAAAATGCTTGCCACAAGGGGCTGAGAGTTTGAAAGCTATTGATTGCTACTTCTTTTCATAGCCAAAAGTGCGCTATTCAAGAGTAAACATATAATGCTTATCTTGTGTTTGTTTACTTTTTTTTACAGCATGAAGCAGAGAAAAGTTTTAATATAATTAATTTTATGACTCCCATAGATGTCAGCAGATAACCCGTAAAATGTATTATTATGGAAATAATACACTTTCTTTTAGAAATTATACAGTTTAATATACTTGCTAACTGCAACACTAAATTGCACTAAACTACAGGTTACGTAAAGTAAAACTTAAAACGAAAAATCTACTGACTATTACAAAATGGACGACGTTTTAAAAGTGTACTTAAGTGTGTTAAGAAACATAGTCATGAAGGTGTGTACTGTGTATCCTGTAAGTAGCTGTAACTGTTCCATTCTGAACATAGCCTGAGATCAGAAAATAATATGCTGAGGTCTAAAAAGGGATGTACAGAGGTTTTTAGGAAATTCATCGAAAGAAAGCCAACAAGAGAAAACTACTGACAACACAAGACCAAGAGAAAAAAACTGCACTTTCTTTAGGAAAGCCTGTGATCAGGGCATTTCTTCACCCTCCCTAGAGGGAGAACTGTTAGAGAATTTCGTGGTCAAAACGCTAATTTTAGACAAGTCAGCAGTCTGTGCAGTTCAGCTGGACATTGTCTTGAATTTCACTTCTGAGTTGCTATTACATTTCTCGAATAAGTCTTTAAAAATGAGGAGGGATTTGTTGCCGCAAAGGCCAAAGCTGATTTTGAGGAAATCAGTATCTAAACCCTTCAGAAGTTTCGTTACAAATGTCTAGACATGCTTTTTGTGTGACTGGCTTGTGCAGAATACATATTAGAGATTGAGATATTAATGTTAAAGTCTTCCTCTATTATCAGTGCCATGTAAGGAACGCTGAGAGACTTGTTTTTTCCCCTTTAGCTGAACCAGAGGGCTTGACCACTAAAAAGGTAAATTACAGATGCTGGCACCCGCCACCTGCTAAAAACTCTGGGAGGACTGTCAGGCTGTTTTAATCTCTTTCTCTGTTGTTCTGTTTAACCTCAACCTGTGTTTCTAAGGGGCCGACTAATTTCTTTGTGCAGTAAATGAGGTTGCTGTTGCCTGCTCTGCGTGCCCATGTCAACAAGCACATCCCATTAGCACGCCTTCATGCTAGTGACAGCTCCAACAAGCCTGTGCTCACCAAGTCCTTCAGCTAACTTTTCAAAACCTGCCTAAGCTATAGTGTTTTTCCTTTCTGCTTCACCATTTAGCAGCCAAGCGTTTATGTTGGCAGGACATGTTTTCAACTCGGAACCGAAATGGGCAGTTAAGTGGAGGATATCGTCTCAGTGTCACGTTCATAGATCGGTTACCATGCTCTCAAGAGCCTCTGGCACACGGGGTCATGTAGCGCTAATTCAGTCATGATTACATGCTAGCAGGCATTATGCAGCGTGGCAGAAGAAGGCATAATTGGGCAAGCCTCATCTTTTTACTCCCGTAGAAATAAAGCTGTCAGGAAGGGGAAAACAAAGCTATCATTTATCTCTGCAGTGGTGGGTTACCACATTAGCACAATGGTAGTGTGTTTCTTTGACTAGTTCAGTGACAGTATTTGCACGTCTGTGTTGGGAGGGCAGGAATTTGGGCTTCAGAAATGACTGTGTTTGTGCATGTCACTCGTAGTAAAACCAGAGCGGTGGAGTGGAGACAGGTTCTCAGGCAGGCCCACATGTCAGCGCTACATTTGATTTGAGGCCTAATTTGCTGGTTGGTTGCTTGTGTAAACAACTCAGGGATACTTGGGCTTCTCAGACACCGTGCTAAACAAATCCTGATCACACGGATGTAAAAATAAACCGTCCCTGCTTCAGAGACGTAAAAAGCCAGTCTAGTCGGCAGTCGAGAGTCCTCCTGTTTTGGTGATTTGCGATGGCACTAATCTTAGTATGTTCACGAGAGAGCCATTGAGTGCTCGCAGCCAGCTTTTGAGCTCTCTAGCTCAGGCAGGATCTTTTCCCCATACAGATTGGCTCAGAGCTGAAAACTAAAGTTAACAGACACACTGACTTACCAGGAAAATGGTTTCTGTCTTTCTTGTCCTATTTCTTTTTTCTCCTTTCCTTTCCTTTCCTTTCCTTTCCTTTCCTTTCCTTTCCTTTCCTTTCCTTTCCTTTCCTTTCCTTTCCTTTCCCTTAAGTGTCCTGTTTCTTTTTTATTATTTTTCTTTCAATTACTCCCGTTCATTTTCTTTTCTGGTTTATCATTTTACTTTATTTTTGTTCTTTCTCTTGTTTATCTTCCTTACATGTCCTTTTTTTGTTCATATTGCTGGCATTTCCTGTTTCTGTACCTGTCTTTTTCATTTTCATTTTCATTTTCCTATTCCCTTCCCTTCCTTTCCCTCCTATATTCAACATTTCATTGTCCTGTTCCTTCTCCTGTTAATTTTACCTCTGCTTCTTTCCTCTCCTTCTTTCCTCTCCTTTCAAATGGTTTGAAACCTTTTGTTCAGTGATAAATGGAAAGAAATCTTTATATGTTTTGACTATACACATGTTGTTGAGTATTTTCATTTACACATTCAAAAATGAGTCAAAACTATTAATAAAATGAACACTACATTGAAAAATACAAATATACCATTAAACCATGGCTATTTCATGGTAAACTCTGCCAGCACCACCTCCTTTCAACAAGAACTAGACCTGCTGCATTCAATTACAAGTCCTCACTGGTTGAGAAAGATCCCAGATAAAATCACATCTCTTTCCTCCACTTCTCAGCCTCAGAAGGCTCTTGTCCTTTACGTTGCACGGTCACACCATGCCATGCTTCCAAACTAAATACACAGTGACAGGGCTTTCGTGTAGCTGAAATGGGGATACGGTATTCATCAGCCACCCCTCATCTCAACTAGGTGGTGTTTAAAATGAGGAATTCAGCTGCCCTCCTGCGCTACCTCCGTTTTAGTCGTGTCACGGAAAGCTGCAGTATTTTTTTCCCCTTTTTTTGCAGGCCTTGAAACAATAATGCAACTACTTAAATCCAAAAACTGGGTTTGGATTTGAAAATCAGTAGTGTTGTGTCCCTGGTAATAATCATTAAAATGCATAGCTGTGAACAAAGTAATATTTATCCAGGGAATGCGGGTGTGGTTGGGGTTTAAGAAAAATCATGTGGGCCAGATTCCCTCTTTAGGCTGAAGGGGGTTTTAAGCAAACAGCTGCTAAGTGTGGATTAGTGGCTCTCAGCAGTGCCGACCGAAAAGCCAAACCGAAAATAGCTTATTTCTCTTTGCTTACTGATGTGAACCAGAAAAATACCTCAGCCCGTGGAATCACCCCAGACTTGTTCTCTGCTGTTTTTTTTTTTTCGCTTTTTGAAAGGTTGATTAACACCAAAGTTTGTAGTGATGAATAAAGGGGAAAAATAATTTTATTATGTATTTAATGTTGACTAATTATAATGCAAATAGTAATACATGATGATGGCACTTCATTGGCAGTTCAGCCCGTATGGGCATATGAAAAACAGTTTGGGAGTAAATGACTCGTTGTCATTGGAACGTGTGATGGTGATTCTTGTGCATAGCCTAAAGCGATCTGGCCCTAATTTCTGCTTTGTCTCTGATCCCTGGCTGCCTGTGGGATGTCCTTTTTTCCCCTCATAAAAGGTGAAATACTGAAATAATCCATTTAAGTTTCATATTTTCCACAGTAACCTTGCCTCTAGGACATTTCTAGAGGTGGTGTAACAGCAGGCAAGCTAGTCCTTTTGGGGTGATCAGGAATATTAGACCCCTGCTTGATGCAACATATGAGTCACTCAGTGTTGTTAATGATAGTGCTCAGAGATCCATCCTTTTATATTTCTTAATTATTTTCATTTATTTATTTGTATCTAAGTTTTACCTTTCGTCTCAAAACATCTTAGGTGGAAAAAAAAGAATAATATGAGAAAATTATTGACAAAATACCTGCTGTAATATTAAATGATATTTAGCTTTATTTTATTTATTTTATAGTAATTTTAATTACAACAATTTAAACTTACTCCAGGTAAATTTCCGAGGAAAAAATTCGAATTTCAGTTTTCAAATTTTATTTTATTTTACAAATATTATTCTCAGTTTTAGTTTTAGTTAACTATCACAACACTGGCTATAAACATCAAACTATCATTTGTTTAGCACATTTGCACCAGAGAAAACTGAATTCATATTAAAAATCTATTTTAAATGCATATGCTGAGATCTGTTCTAATATTAATATCTGAGTTACATATGACCATGGTCTGAGAATCTGAGAAGCTGAAAAGTCTCCATTTGCACTCCGCTGAATCCCAAATCCCAGTTGTGTCTATGAGAAACAATTGAAATATTAAAGAGATTGTTTTATTATTTCATTTTTATGAGAGTGCTTAAGGGGCAGTCTGATCCAAACACTTGATGATACAAAATATGAACACATGCTGATTCTCCCTCTCTTTCTCTCCATCACCATACAGCCTGTGGTCGTGGATTCTACAAGTCTTCATCCCAGGATCTTCAGTGTTCCCGTTGTCCCGCGCACAGTTATAACGACAGAGAGGGCTCATGGAGATGTGACTGTGAAGACGGCTATTACAGAGCCCTCTCCGACCCCCCTTCAGTCGCCTGCACTAGTGAGTGAGCTGTTTGTGAATCTCTTCCTTTTCTTTTCTTCCCTTATATATGTCTTTATATCTGCAAACTTGTGTATCTCATTCCCAATCCCAAGCAATTGTCTGTTTCATGTCAGATGAGATTTTAATTGCTAGAGGCACCAGGCACCTCTGTATTTTAGGGGCAATCATGGTCTAATGATTAGAGTCTGATTTGTAACCCAAAGGTCGTGGGTTTGAGTCTCGGTATCAGCAGTGATTGTGGGTGGAGAGAGTGAATAACCAGTGCTCTCTTCCACCCTCAATAACACGAATAAGCTGAGACCCTCTAGCAAAGCACAGTACCCCAAACAGCTCCCTGGCACCACTGAAGAAATGGCTGCCCACTGCTCCGGGTGTGTGTTCACTGTGTGTGTTTTTTCACTACTCTCTAATGTGTGTGTGCACTTGGATGGGTTAAATGCAGAGGTCAAATTCTGAGTATGGGACACAATACTTGGCTAAAAGTCACGTTACTTTTATTTCGAGGTGCACTGTGGCAGTCCTGGCACACTTGGCACCAAGGCAAAAAAATAAATAAAATATATATATATATATATAAAATAAAAATAATACCTTTTACCTGCTGAGTAGTTTTTACTTAATTTAAGAATCAGACATGATAATCCAGTCTTATTGTTTTAGTGTAACATGATTTTTTTTAAATAATAAAATCAACTTAGCTCAAACATCTGAGTAGGCAGGTGTTTGGATTCAGTTTGAATAGGCATAATGATTGCGGTAATTACAGTCGGGACGAACGGAAGCAGGTCTCAGCAGTTCTTTCCTCTCCCCTCCCTTCTAATAACCACCTGTCCTCTTCTTTCCTCTCCCCGGCCATCTCTCTTTTTGAATAGCACAGCTATTCCACAGCCATTGATGACTTATTTACACAGGCCAGACAAGGGTGAAGAGAGGCGGGGAGGGAGTTCAGGGCGAGTCGATCTGCCTGGAAATATGCTCAAGGACAGGTTCAATCAGGTAGGATCCCAGGATGTGCTTCACTTCCTGAAGACAAAAAGATAGAGAGAGTGAATTAAAGCAAGGATTAGTGCTGTACAATACAAAAAAGAAACAAACAAAAAAACTTTTTAAAAAGTTATTTTGACAAACATTGTGAATTGAGCTGCAGTATAAACACAAAGCCATAAAATAACATTGAAACAAAAATTACAAACTAAAAAGTGCTTTTGACAAAGAAGTAAGTTATATGTTGCCCACACTGTGCTGCCTATAGAAATTACTCTTCCCATCACAATTACTTTTTTAAATTAATTATTTATTGGTATATTATATTATATTATTGTAATATAATGTTGTCTATTTATTATTATTATTATCTATCCCGAGTCCCTTTTGTATTTTAATCATAGCACAAAGGCATATGGTGATGATTTTAATTTGGTTAATTGTGCTATGATGCTACAAGAGACAACAGAGAATGACTAATGGATTTGTGTAGATGAGAGGAACATATTAGACCCTAGCTGTGCTGTTTCGGATCAGGGCAAATGTGCAGATGACACATATGTCATGCATTAATCATTCAACTACACTTTACCTCTGCAGTACTTTCCACTCTTCTTTATTCCATTACAGTAACTCTCCAACATTTGTCTCACCACTGCCTTCCAAAAAGAGATGATCACACTAAAACACGATAGTCTAATTGTTGCCCATTGCCCCCCCTCAGTCAGAGAACAGAAATTCACCACACAATTACTCTCGTCACCTCTGTTTTCCTCTTTCTCTTTCCCACCAAATACACATCAGAACTGTTACTCGCCTGACCGCGGTCTGGTTGTTGTTACTCTGTCTGGGCATGAAAACGTTGCTGAAAAATGAACAAAGAATGCAGGCATCTAGTTTCTCTCGATGGCTTACAGAGGGAAAATTAATGGTGAAGTCATGCGAGTTGTACAATGTGGAAATGAGAGATAATACACAGGTGTTTTTTTTTTTTTTTTTTTGAGAGAGAGAGATAAGTTTTTCCACAAAGAACACAAATGTTTCTTGAGCACTAAATCAGCATATGCAAATGATTTCTGAATGATCATGTGACACTAAAGACTGGAATAATAGCTGCTGAAAATTCAGCTTAGCATTCAATGACATTTTAAAATATATTCAAACAGAAAAAGACCACAAAGATACATAAAGAATTAAGGGAGGATTCTAAATCAGAGTGAGTCATAAAGGATGTGGCAGGAGTTTGAGATAATGAGGATGTGAATGGAGGTAAAAAAAAATGCAGATCAAGGGAGTAAAACAAAAAACTTTTAACAAACAAAAATTGCATCTCTTTTGAAGTGTTGAGCATTCAAAATACTGTCCTCACCAGACTTGTCTTAATTATCTCGGGATTAAGTTATTGTGACCATCTGAATTGTCTGGGCTGAAGATTTCTTCTTCTTTTTTTTGGAGTGGGTGAGGGTGGGGGGTTTGAAGCCGCATGGAACTGAATGGTAATTGGGGGTGAATTTACATTCGCTGAATAAAGACCCTGATGGACAGCTTTTTAAATGAGCGAGGTGTAAACCTACCGGATCTTAAGCTCTGTCAATACGCACTCAGCTCTTCAGAATGCGGATTAAGAGTGGCCTAAATTAAATGTAGATTTCCAGAGTGAAAGGAATTAATATTCACTTGAAGAAAGGTCTGTCATTGTTGAAAGGAAGAAGAAAAAATAGCACGACGTTTTTCTGAAATATTCACTTTTTTTAGATTTTTAGCTACAGCACAAAATAACGCCAATGGCATAGCATAAATTCACCCAGTTTACCATAACCTGTGAGGCATCAAGATAAATGGGCGATACTTAGGAAAGCCTGCTGCATACTAGAGAAGTTTTTTTATTTTATTTTTTAGATAGAACGAAAGAAGGGAGTTCTTGACAGCTTTCCTAGATAACATCAATCACTCGACAGCTGCGTGTGGTGTCGGCACTAGCAAAGGTCTGGAATGGGCGGTAGGAGGGTGGGACTTTGTGACAGAGAGAAAAAGAGGAAAAGGGAGAGCAGGAGACATTGTAAAAGTGAGAAAGTAAGAGAAAGAGATAAAGCGAGAGCGCATAACCTACATCCTTTCTTTTGAGCTCTCTTCAACCCCATGGAATCATCACCTCTATTCGTTGACATGTCCCTGAGGGTGAGACTTTCTTTTTCTCCCAGTTGCTAAGGGACAGGAGTACAGTAATAAAACCAGCCTCTCTCGACCATCTCTCTCCAGCTCCATCCCTCAATCTTTGGTGCTTGGTACCAGTGAAGCCAAAGGTCAGGTACCATGTTTGTAGATTAAGGTTTAGTGGCGAGACTGTTTAAACACGGTTCATCTGGGACCCTCATCAGAGTGGATAGTCCATCAAAAAATGAAAATTATGATTTACTCACCCTATAACATAATATAAAGATTTAATATAATGTATGTATTTTAAATAAATGCTGTCATTGTGAACAGTATATACATCAAAGTATTCTGAACACAAAATTTCAGAAATGAAAAATAAAAAAAACAACAAAAAAAAAACATTTTTTGAGCAGCAAATCATTATATTAGAATGAATTCTGAAGGATTGTGTGACACTTAAGACTGAAGTAATAGCTGTTGAAAATTCAGCTTTGCCATTACAGGAATAAATTTATTAAATGACATTTCACAATATATTCAAATAGAACAAGTATTTTAAACTGAAGTAATATCTCACAGTATTGCTGTTTTTATTGTATTTTTTATCAAATAAATTCAAAAAAACAAAAACAAAACAAAAACAAAAGAAAACCTTCCAATATCATTTGAATGGAAGACCATATGTTGTTATCTTTTTGTGTAAAAAGCAGACCAAAATTAAAGTCATTATTCACTTTAAAATTGACCACAAAAGACATGTAGTCAACAAAAATGTAACATGAAAACCATTAACTAATTCAATTGAAAATATGATATTTCTAAATTTCACCACCTGTATTCCAGAGAAAGTAATTAAGTCAAACAGGATTGGATCGGCATGTTTGGGAGTAAATAACACAAACTTGGGGTGAATTCTCCTTCACTAGGAGGACCACCAAGACAGCCAAGAGCAGCTCAGTAAGCAGATAAAAACTGGATTCCTGAGCTAAGCTCCAGTGCTGCTTGGCGTAAGACTTCAGGCTTCACACACACATACACAAACAATCAGCAGGTTGACCTAATTAACATTCTCTCACAGGAAAACAGCAAGGGTAAGAATCGTGACCATATTTTCCATCTTTTTTCACATTAATTATCTCAGTTTTTGGATTGAAAGGATATTCAGATCCTTTACTTAGTAAAATCATTGTTAAAAATGTGCCACTTAATCTAATCTGCCGGACTTTTGATTAAAGGCTTAAAGTTTGATCCACATCGCTGCTCATTCTGGCCAAGAACTGCCTACTGAAAATGTCTATCATAAGCTATTATACACTACTGCAAATCAGGATCAAGACATGCATATAAAGGGATCATTGACATTTTTTTTTTTTTTTTTACATGCCATTTAAGGGCGGGTTTATCCGAAATAGATTATACCACAACAATAGACCATTGTTGAAAAAAATCATTCAAATGGCACGGCCCTTTCCGTGAACGACTGTACACAGGAAAAAATTGAAGTTAGCCGTTTTGTTTATAATCTTCATCAGATATTCCGTGAACAGACTGTGGGAGGTTTGAGGCTAAACAATCTATAAAGTGTGGGTTTAAAAACACTTGCAAAGAATGCAAAATGAACGAGTGTAAAAGAGTGTTCCCGGGCTTTAAGCAAACTCTATACCCATTAAAAGAATAGTTTGGTTTGTGGTGTAGAGAATCAAGCTCTCTGTGGCAGATATTTGTCCCAGTTTCCCCCAGACTTCCTCCAGTGTCCCTGCAGAATCAGTCTCAAAGCAGACTGCAGAGGAGGTGACAGATTACATATATAGAAACACATATGCACTTGTGTGTGAAAGAGCAAATGAGAGCAGTAAACTCGGACAGCATTTTGTTGTTAACCAGCAGACGATGATACTGTGTATGAAAAAAAAAAAATGACTACAGGACTGACACCAGATGTACACTCAATAGGAAGGTCTTGCTTCAGCCGTTTTCACTCTATACTCATTGTTTTACCCTGTACTCTAAAGAAGAAAATGAAAGAAAATTTGAAGAAAATTGTTTCATTAATGTCAAATGTTCTATTATGATTCTATTACAGATAAATTGTACTGTTTTAATCATAATAATAATAAAAAAGTTACATTATGCATTTGCAATATGCATTTACAATAGAGAAATGTCTATTGCATTCATTAAATATTTGCTTGGATGTCTAAAACCCGTGGCGTGGTGCCTTGTAAGCCGTTTGAAAACAATTTCCCTTGAAGCTATCTTACCTTCATGCAGAAACATTGTGCATTAAGTGACTGACAGACTGGCAGTTTTGTACAAAGCTTCAAATTATGAAATTAGAACAACATCATGGGTTGTTATTGGATTACAGCAGAGATGGGCACTTGAGTTGCATGGTAAATAGGATTTTTAATGATGAGCATTTCTTTGCAACATGTAATGAAATGACTCCAGACTTATGATGAAAGACTTCAGACCTGGCTCTGAGTCCATCTTAAAGATTTCAGACTTGGTGGACATGTCTGGATTATAATGCTTTTATTTAACGTTTTGCGAGAATTAAATCAATAGGACCACTCCATGGTGATCATTGAATAGTGATTCATCTCAGTGCTACCTTGTCACTTAAATAAGTGTCAATACCGTTAACATTAACGAAAACTATGACTATGAAAATGTTCATTGACAAGCATTTTTCCCATGACTAAGACGAGACGACAATAAGGTTAATAAATGATAACTAAGACTATATCAACATGCAGTTTCGTTGACGAAATAAGACGAGACTAAGATGTATTAAAAAAAAGATAAAAACTTTACCAAAAACCTATTTAAATTTTCGTAAAAAAAAAGGAGACAAAATGTTGTTGCAGACTGCTCTACACGCCTCTACTACGTGAGCTTTCATGAGTGCGGTTGCAAGATATAAAGAGTTCAAATCCCCAAATCAGAGCTTCACTGTTAAATTCATATATTTTCTGCCAGGTGTGTTTTGCTTATTTTAAGCAATCTGGCAACCATTTGCAAAATTAATACTGCTGTTTGGTTAATTAATAATTATCTTATCATTAAAATGTCAAGTTTTCATTGACTAAAACTAGACTAAAATGTTAAGACTTTTAGTTGACTAAAACTCGACTAAAACTAAATAGGATAAGGTTGACTAAATATGATAAAAACAAACAAGGACATTTTAGCCTTGGAATAAGATTAAGGCTAAAATGAAAATAGCTGACTAAATGAACACTAGCTTGAAAAGATATGGTCAATCACAGCTTGACTTGAGGCCCTTCTTGTCTCAGCTGTCCATATAACGATAAACAATCCCTTGATCTCTTCCACTCAAGAGCAGAATGAGAAGGCCCTGCCAAATGGAGCCATTAGTGTTATTATTATTATTCTTACAGGTATCCATAGAAATAGAATGACAAGTCATTGGAGGATGAGTCTCCCCATGTGTGTGTTTGAGTGTGTGTGTGTGTGTTGCGGCTTTCCCAGAGGGGAATGGAGTAGGGGGCACATCATTAGCATCAGTATATAGAGTTGTGCTTAGAGCTCGAGAGATGGATGCAGAGAAGAGAGAGATGGAGAGACAGACCACATCTCTTCACCTTCCACAGGTGGCCCTTTCATCTCCTCCGTTCACTCGTTCCCCTCCTACTTTGATGAATATGGATGGATGTGTGTGCCATTAGCTTTAATGAGGAGTAAACTTTAAGTGTCATATTAACCATTCACACAATTCTAATGCTTGCTCTTTCCCCTCATGCATATGTAGCAATTGTTTTGTTAGTAAATGTCCCCTGTTTTGCAGACTGTTGGCACTGGTGACACGACTCAAAGGGGCATTTACATTGGCAGTGTTTTGTAGCGACAAAACAACCCTGACATAAGTTAAAAATTGCAAACTTTATTTCAGAATGCCCAAAGAAGTATACTACACAACATAGACAGCATATGCACAATATTCTGGTACAATATTATTTATCAGTCCATATTAGAGATACAGTATTTAATTTATCCGTTTTGGATGATACTTTAAATTTGCTTACTCATACTCAGTTACACAATTTTTACATTTAGATGACCTTTGCCATCCTCTAACACTCACTTAAAATTAATATTTAAATGAACAATTTTAAAACAACCATTATTAAAAATAATTTAGAAACAGTGCAATGTTATCTTAAAAATCTCTATAATAAAAAAAAAACTCAAAATGAATATCAATTTTTGTCCATCATATTTTAAAGTTATTTTTATTCATTAATTGCATTTATTAATATATTATAAATGTATTTAGTCAGAATAGTATAGGAGATATTTTCTATTTTGATAATCCATCAAATATATAAAAAAATGATAGAGTTTAGTTTTAATGTTTCATTTTATGTAAACAAAACAGTATAGTTTTAATGTTTTATAAATGATCTGTAAACTAAAAAAAAAAATAAACACTCATCAGATGCTCTGTTGCCAATCCCACAATTCCACTCACGAGCCTGTTTCTCAGCTCCCATAGAAAACAGATTGAAAGCACCTATTCAGCTCCCCTTTGAGGTACAAAATCGAACCTCTCCAAAATGGCAAACCCATGATGCAAGACCATCACAAAACAAGTTCTAATAAAAGAGATATTGAACAGGCAGCGGTGCCTGTTATAAAAACATTAGGGTGATAAAAGCAAGGGCTTGGTGGTTGGATAAAAGTAGCAAAGTATAAATCATTGCTTTATGAGACGTGCCAAATTCCTTGGCACTGGCGGGGATTAGGGGATGATGGGTTGTTTTCCACTGTGGTCATCCGTCTGTGAGCTGGTTATTGTAGGCTGAGCGGAATCCTGCGCTGTTGCTATTGTCAGGGCGATAACTCGCTCATGATCTGACTCTTAAATTCCGAAAGTGTCTCAGACTCCCTGTCTTCCATGGCTTAGACTTCAGCCCTGGCAGTCAAAAAAAAAAAAGTGTAAATTGTTTTGCCAATTGTATCACCTCTTTTTTTTCCACAGGAAACTCATAACTCTCTGGATCAGTAATTAAATGCTACCAAGTAGATGAGTACCAAGTAGGAGGAAGACGGTTTGATCTCAAGATTTTCTACCTTGAAACTGTATCTCATTGTTCTCAATTTCATTGTTTTGCTACATCCCTGGTCTACATCGACCTTGGCAGTGCTCAAGTTCAACTCCCCAGCATTCTTGAGCATAACATCTCTATGTATCTAGGTTACGGTATAATTGAATGTCAGGATTTGCCAAAGGCCCAGATTTCTCAAATTTCCGTTGGGGTTTTGTCTCAAGAAAAGAAAGAGGAAAAATAGTGCTATTAAATCTGTTACATGTTCTTCTAAGCATCCCCCTCTTTTCTTACTACAGGGCCACCATCAGCTCCTCAGAACATGCTTTACAACATCAACCACACCACTGTCAGCCTAGAGTGGACCCCGCCAGCCGACACGGGCGGCCGTAATGACGTGACGTACCGGATTATTTGCCGCCGATGTACCTGGGAGCCAGAAGAGTGCTTTCCTTGTGGGAGCAACGTTGGCTACTTGCCACAGCAGAGTGGATTAATGGACACCTACGTCACCATCACCGATCTGTTAGCTCATGCAAACTACACCTTTGAGGTTGAGGCCGTGAACGGCGTGTCCGACCTTAGCCGTACCCAGCGACTGTTTGCAGCCGTCAGCATCGCGACCAGCCAAGCAGGTAAGAGGGTTTGCACTTCTGTGGCAATTCGACTGCAGATCTGAAAGGTTTTTAGATGCAAATCCGCATTTTACATATGTATATTTGCATCATTTTGCTTTTTGACTCCATTGTGTTATGCTTTGGATGCATGTTTAACGCTAGAAGGAAGTTCTGGTGTTTTCATGTTGGAAGCCTGTATAATCTCAAGCCTGTGTAATTTCCGAATGCTGCATTTACATTTCTGCACTTACCGCCATCGGGATAATTTAACAAATGATCTGGCAACCGTTTTCCTGCAGTTCATAATTTGTGGTTTTCTGGTGACGGCACTGGTGAACAGCAACAGATGATAAATAATAGAAGTCACGCACAAGAATTCTCTCCCGTTTCCCCTTCAGTTTTTTTATTGTCTGCCAGAGGAACCGCCACCTTTAAATATCACTTACAGTCGCCATGGTTGACATTTCCGCAAGACTCTTTGTTGAATTCCTGATAAATGATTTGAGCTTTCGCTTTATCCCCTGAAATTAAATGGGTGGCAAATGCTTGCACTGGTGCTGAAGTCATGGCCGCAAACATTATTAGCTCGACGAGTGGTTGCCTGTGTTTGGCTCTCCCTCTTTCTCTCATGCTCACTCTCTCGGGAGTTGGCCATAATTTAAGAGCTGTTTCTGAGACTGCACATGCTAGCGAAATGCATATTTTTTAATGAACTTTTTTTTTATGGATCTGCAAAACAAGATTTCTCTTTCATGCCCAAGCATCCATGAAATACAATTTGCCTTCAAATGCATACTGGTTCTGGTCATTAACAAGAGGTTAGTAGACAGTGATAGCTTAGCACCATGCTTTGGAGTGTAGTGTTGTTGTACATGCACACATACAAATAAGTACAGTATTTGACTATATTGTTGTAAGGAAAAATATCTAGGGATGGTCACAGTGGGTGAATTTATCTAGACGTGGTCACTAGTTTAAGACAATACATTTTTTATCTAGATGATTTATCTAGAAAATGTATAATTATTTTATCTTGACATGAGAATGCTGACTAGTTTATCTTTTATTGTCTACATAATGTGTACTATTTTTCTATTTTAAAGATACATGTAGTCTGTTTTCTCTTTTAGGAGATTATTATATATTATTCTTATCTAGGCACCATTCTAAGTAAAGCACCACCGTTAAGGTCTTTAAAACAGATATTTTTGGCTGTTGCATTGCACCTTGAGGATCCGACTTCCTGTTTTATTCTGTTGTGCTAAGTTCAGCTTTTTTAGAATGCAGGAACATGTTTTATGTACACACTCTCAAAGAAATACAAAATTTTAATTTTTAATCTAGACCAATTAGTCATCCACTCATTCAGGTAACTTACAGACTAGTTGATTCTGAGAGTGTGTCATTTTGTACGTCCCTAGTGTTTCACCACCTGCATTCAAAAGTCAAGTTCTTATTTGCATTTTTGTTGTTTTTGTGGTTTGCAAACAAAACAAGGTCAGTGACAGGATAACACAAGCAGCTCATGCATGCACTTGTTCACAGAGAGATGAGGGAAGAGACACAGAGGGAGAGGCGATAATGACCAGCAGGCAGTTAAATGAGAGAGGAACGGAGCTGAGGAGGAAAGGGAGAGGGGATGATGTATGTTTCATGACAGGGATCGTGACAGAGACACTCGCTGGAGTAAGGAGCCACAAGGACGCATAAACACCTTGGTTTGTTGGGGGGAGAAGCTAGATAAGGGACAGCGAGAGGGGGAAAAGACCCTTGTCTCAAAGTGAGAGCCATGCCTAATTATGTCTGGCATACTGACAACAGACAATTACACAAGCAACTCTGGGCAAAATTTAGTCATTAGTTATTGTCAGATTGAGAAAATGTATTATTAAAGTCCTGTTTTCTGTTGTGACAGTATTATCAGTTTCATTGTCATGTCTTCCAAACTACAGAGTAGGCCATGGATACTAAAAAAAATGGAGTACAGAATAAAATATTCCTTTATGCACTTCATTCAGCTGAATTTTGAACTTGGGAATCTTCTTAGTCCCTGTAAGAATGGCATCTGATTGTGGCCAGGCAAATATGACTTATTATACAGGACTACCAAAGGAACGAATCAACCACACGTCCTTGCTTCTCTCTTTGCACATATCTCCATTAGAATGAAAATGAAATGGATGCCCACTCAAGTACTCATAGATTTAAAGATTCACCTTTAATAAGTAAGAACAGGCTCCATTTGAATACAGTAGGATCGTTGTGATGGCAAACCGATAGGAGCCCTGGACAATCAGCCCCTTGTTTAGAGCTGAGATGAGAAAATTTAACCCTATCAGAGCATGCTCAATTCTCTGCTCGCTCGAGCCTTACAGGGGCAATTTTACCCCTGGGTTACTTCGGCAATGGATGACTACCTCATAAGGGACGAGAATAGAACTTCCTGAAACAGTAAGATGCCAGCCGGTCAGACAGAGCAGGACACTCATTAACGCTGATGACTTTATCACAGCCTTCAGAGTAGAAAAAAAAGTTATAAAGAGAGGGAACAGAAAGTGTATAAAGAGAGGGAACGGAAAGTTGAAGAGCAGTTGGGGTGAGGAACAAGAATTAAAACTGATCGAATATATATTTTCATGTAATTTCTCAAATATCAGCATTGGACGATACGTTTTTCTGCTTGGCTGATGTGTTCAAGGCAGGACTTTTATTTTGATGCTGCTGAGAGCAGAACACAGTGCTCACACTCTCGTTGTTGTTGTTAACAGTTGTGTCTAATACGGATAGAAGTCTGTCTATTAATCAGAATGGTTAAACAAAGGAATTAATATATATAGTAAATATTATAAGGATTGCTTTTATATTAGGCCTATTAGTAATAGAAAGGCAAACATTATAATACTTTCTCGTTTGCCATCAGCATTAAGCAAATACGCATTTATATAATTTGATGCCCCGTTGATTGCAGTGTTTACTTCCTTTTTATTATATTTTCATTAAATATTTTTGGGTTTTTATTTGTGAAAAATACCTTGTCATATAAAATATAAGTCATATAAAGTAAAGTATTTTACACATTTATTTTTTTAATTGCCAAATGATAAAAAAAAAATCTTAAATATGAATAATAATAAAAAAAAAAAAAACATATTGGCATCATATCGGCTATCGGCCCCCCTGCTCTCCAAGATATTGGCATCGGCTGTCAAAAATCACACGGCGGTCAACCACTAATCAAAAACTGACAGTAAAGACATTTATACATTAAAAAAGATGGATATTTAATATTTTTGAACCTTCTGTTCTTCAAAGAGTCATGAAAGAGTCCACAAAAATATTAAGCAACAGAACACATGTTTTCTACAGTGATAATAATAAGAAATGTTTCTTGAGCTGCAAATCAACACACACACACACACACACAAAATGCCACCACAGGAATAAATGTCTTTAAATATATTAAAATAGAAAAGTTATTTTAAACTGTAATAATTTTGCTGTGTTAATAATTACTGTTTTTAATGTATTTTGAACAAAAAATTTACCAAACCTGAACTGTTGAACATTCTGTTGTGCTTTAGCATTAACAGCAGAAAAGAACCAAGAAAAGAAAAGGCAGTGAGAAAACAAGGGGGGAATGAGACCCTCTCGTCTCTTCTCCATCTGCATGAGAAAAAGTCGGCGATTCAGGCACCAAGCGTAGGAGTAGAAACAGTAAGGACAGCAGAAAGCTAAGGTGTGGAGCCCGAATCCAGATGGCCAGATATGCAACTGAAGAGGAATTTTGGAATCCTCCCTTTAATTTTCATTCCACTACTGAGCGATGTGAGAAAAAAGATATGAGAGAGGGGTTACTTGGAGTAGTCCTTGTTCCTTCAAAGCATAATTACTTCCCTGCTCTCCATGAAATGGTTTTAAATAGCGAATGCTCTTGTATTGGAAGGTTGCTCATCATCATCATTTATTTTTTTAATGTTCTTTTTTGCTCCATTGATGCCCCTTGCCATCCCCCCTGCAGACGAATGTGAATTCTCTCTCTCTTTAATGGCAACCCCCTCACACACACTTTCTAGAGGACTGCATGGGAAGTTTGGTGAAGAGCATTTCAATCAGTATTCTTTTGTCACTTGACATCTCCGAAGAGATGCCCTTGGATGCGTCACTCTCTTTTTCCTTCACTCGCTTCATCTCTCTATGTGTGTCTGTCTAAACAACACCCATTGTTCTTCCCAATGCTCTTGAGCGGAAATAGCTCAAAGAATAGCCATTAATATTTATTCAGGAAAGTCTTTCTGAGGAAAACAGTATGGAATCAGGCACCAAACAGCCCTTTCCACGCCGCAGAATTCAGCAGCCAGATGTGAGACGTGCGTTTTAGATGCAAACAGCATGCGCGGTAAACAGAATCAAAGCGAGGGAGGGCGAGAAGCTGTGGAAATGGATTTTTAATGCTTAGGTTACATGTCAGAAGAGCACGATGTGCATGCTGCCCGCTGATAGCTGCCTCTGACTGTGGCCCACTCTGTCTAGGATGTTGCGAAGTTGTTTAAGTGTTTGATAGGGAAGCACATTAACCCTGTACTTCGCTACGCTGCTCTTGTTTTCTGCTTTAGAGGGGAAATGGCTTTAAATAAGAAATTCTATTTGTTGAGGCACATGGATTCCATACATAGCCCAGTTTTTCCAATGCTACTAGTTTCCAGTTGGGTTATTTCGTCTCATCTCTCGTACTCATACCGTACTTTGATCTCAAGAACCTCTGTGTTTCGAGCTGCACGACTGAAGTAAACAACAGAAAATGTGTCTCTTGTTCAGGGCAGTCTGGTCACATTAGCAGGAACTGCTTTGTCACTGCCCGTGTTTTAAAAACGGAGAAAATGTAAACTGTGATCTTTTCTTTCCTAATGCTAGAAAATATTAGGTGATTATTAGGTAAAAAATTAGGTAAGGTGATTGATTTTGTCGATCTGGAATTGATTGGATCGTTGGATCACTCTTGTTTGCTAATTGCTGTGGTCTCAAATAAGTGACTGATGGTATGTTTTTGATTAAAGATTATGAAGATTTAAAACAATGTCCACAGATAAATCATTTATAATAAACACAGCAATAAGTTGTAACTTCAAAAAAGCTGTACTCTGAAAACCCAAACCGAGCTTGTTTTCTTCTGCAAGATTCAAGCGATGTCCCAATGTGTCGCGCCAAGCATTATAAAGTGCCTATAGTCCTATGCCCCAGATTGAAAGACGATGCTCCTGGCATTTCTCCTGTAATTAATACGGCCACCTCTTCGACACGTTGTCACTGCAAAATGGATCCCGTTCAATACCCCTGAGAAGAATCACACTTTGGGGAACAATAAGGTCATTGATTGATCTCGGCAAAATCCTAATCTGTGGCAGGGAGGTTAAACAGAATGGATTGTTTGATTCCCAGGATTCCCAGTCGGCCAGTGCTAGGTGGTGTCATTTTCTAGTTAAGCGGATCCCTCAAGCCTCTTTTGTAGCATTTGTATGCTGTTTTATGTTACCTGAGAGGCCTTCCTCCCTCTCTCTTGCCACTCTCTCTCTCTTTCTGTCTTCCATCTGTGGTAATTTGATAAGAGCTGGACCAGTCGCTACAATTTAACAGCTGTGGTTAAATAGCTGGTGGTCTGGCTCACAGTGGCCTCGGCGGCCTTACTCTGGGCACTTAACCTGTGGCATTGTGCGGAATGCCTCAGAATTCGTCCGTCACCCAATCCGTCAGCACTGAATAATTTTCATGGAAGGTGCACTTTAATTACTTTCCCATTTAAGTGGCATTGCGGTGGCCTATCTAGGTCATTAATCTCAGTGAGGATCCTGTTGCAAGCCTTTTATTACTGGCAAACGAAGCCCCCCAAATCCCCCAGAATCTTCTCTGCTTGACTGACTGCAGACTCCCAGCAGCCACTGCTCCAGTCTGTCCTTCTGAACTGGCCACTGTTGCGGAAGTGAGAGACACAGACAGAGAGAAAAAGAAAGAGAGATCTACACTTGTCTCTCAGCATGAGCGAGAGGGTGGAGGGGAAGTTTGCCAGCCACCTTGAAGGGACCTGTTGGACTCCAAGAAGTAGTGTCCAAGAAGTAGAATCAAGCACGGCTGGCTGTTCAGAGATTTGCCAGATCGACTGTACTTAAGTACTTGTTAATACTAATTAACAACAGCATTATTTTTAGTTTAGGGCTTTAAAATGAAAATTTTTTTATTAGTTAAATTTAAACAAAAACGTGAAGCGAAGCAAATATTTACTTTGCTGGTCAATTTTTACAGTTAAATTGACAATACTTGTCGTATGCACAGAGAATCTATATTTTTTTGGAGGACATGTTTACAAGAAAAACTATTTTAGTCATTCTTATTCTACATTACAATGTGTAATATAATTTACTATAATTTATAGTAAAATTGTGTACATTTTTCATATTTTTTTCTGTGAAGGAATAGGGCAGGTATGAAAATCATAACTTGAATCTATTTGGGTTCACTTCATTGTTCTGTGCCTCTGTCACCAACTCGCTCAATTATTTAGATTCCTGTGAGGCAAGCAACAAAGTTTTCAGACAAAGTCCCTCCCCCGACCTCTTCCATCCCCTGTTTTTGACATCAAATGTGTTGTCTCTGTCTGAGCAAAAGAGTATCAGTCTTTCCAAATTACCATCAATATGTTTTGCGAGGTCCAGGTGCCTACCATGCATAAAAGTTGGAGGATTTAGTCCCCTTGTAATTGTCACCACCTTATGAACTCTCCGAGCCTTTTACCCGAATGTCCTCAGATGTGCCGTCAGCAGAGAAATATAAATTGGAACAAAAATGGAAGCATCAAATAATGCTGGTGGCCTTCATGACGTGAGGTTATTAATGGCCAGTTCTAACTGACAGGCGTTAAATGAACATTCTGACTGGATAATTCATAGATGCTTTGAAGAAACTGCTTCAGCTCACAATGTGTCTGATATAAAGAGGTTATGAGGATATTTGAAACCCAGAAGCAGTCCATTGTGTCAGGCACTTCTGTACAGGCTAGCCGCATATTTATTTTCTGCGTGAAGATGGAATATAAGAGGTAATCTTATTTTGTTGAAAATATAATCATATATTTATATTTAAAAGTTAAAACACATGCTCTAACATGATGGTTGTGACCAAAAACATGGGAAATAAAAATATCAGGTAGCAATATATAATACATTTATTTTATATACATACTTTTTCCCAACTTATGACTCCATTTCTAATTTTTTATTTATTTATTCATTATGCTATTGGACTTTTGGAGACAACCAAAACATTTGTTTTAACTGCTAGGCCACAGCTTCAGCCTGACATTAATTAGCCAAATATGTGTGTGTGTATATATATATATATATATATATATATATATATATATATATATATATATATATACAGTATTGTTCAAAATAATAGCAGTACAATGTGACTAACCAGAATAATCAAGGTTTTTAGTATATTTTTTATTGCTACGTGGCAAACAAGTTACCAGTAGGTTCAGTAGATTGTCAGAAAACAAACAAGACCCAGCATTCATGATATGCACGCTCTTAAGGCTGTGCAGTTGGGCAATTAGTTGAAAGGGGTGTGTTCAAAAAAATAGCAGTGTCTACCTTTGACTGTACAAACTCAAAACTATTTTGTACAAACATTTTTTTTTCTGGGATTTAGCAATCCTGTGAATCACTAAACTAATATTTAGTTGTATGACCACAGTTTTTTAAAACTGCTTGACATCTGTGTGGCATGGAGTCAACCAACTTGTGGCACCTCTCAGCTGTTATTCCACTCCATGATTCTTTAACAACATTCCACAATTCATTCACATTTCTTGGTTTTGCTTCAGAAACAGCATTTTTGATATCACCCCACAAGTTCTCAATTGGATTAAGGTCTGGAGATTGGGCTGGCGACTCCATAACATTAATTTGTTGGTTTGGAACCAAGACTTTGCCCGTTTACTAGTGTGTTTTGGGTCATTGTCTTGTTGAAACAACCATTTCAAGGGCATGTCCTCTTCAGCATAGGGCAACATGACCTCTTCAAGTATTTTAACATATGCAAACTGATCCATGATCCCTGGTATGCGATAAATAGGCCCAACACCATAGTAGGAGAAACATGCCCATATCATGATGCTTGCACCTCCATGCTTCACTGTCTTCACTGTGTACTGTGGCTTGAATTCAGAGTTTGGGGGTCGTCTCACAAACTGCCTGTGGCCCTTGGACCCAAAAAGAACAATTTTACTCTCATCAGTCCACAAAATGTTCCTCCATTTCTCTTTAGGCCAGTTGATGTGTTCTTTGGCAAATTGTAACCTCTTCTGCACATGCCTTTTTTTTAACAGAGGGACTTTGCGGGGGATTCTTGAAAATAGATTAGCTTCACACAGACGTCTTCTAACTGTCACAGTACTTACAGGTAACTCCAGACTGTCTTTGATCATCCTGGAGGTGATCATTGGCTGAGCCTTTGCCATTCTGGTTATTCTTCTATCCATTTTGATGGTTGTCTTCCGTTTTCTTCCACGTCTCTCTGGTTTTGCTCTCCATTTTAAGGCATTGGAGATCATTTTAGCTGAACAGCCTATCATTTTTTGCACCTCTTTATAGGTTTTCCCCTCTCTAATCAACTTTTTAATCAAAGTACGCTGTTCTTCTGAACAATGTCTTGAACGACCCATTTTCCTCAGCTTTCAAATGCATGTTCAACAAGTGTTGGCTTCATCCTTAAATAGGGGCCACCTGATTCACACCTGTTTCTTCACAAAATTGATGACCTCAGTGATTGAATGCCACACTGCTATTTTTTTGAACACACCCTTTCAACTAATTCAACTAATTGCCCAATTGCACAGCCTTAAGAGCGTGCATATCATGAATGCTGGGTCTCATTTGTTTTCTGAGAATCTACTGAACCTACTGGTAACTTGTTTGCCACGTAGCAATAAAAAAATATACGAAAAACCTTGATTATTCTGGTTAGTCACATTGTACTGCTATTATTTTGAACAATACTGTATATATAATAATATATAATATATATTATAAATTTGTCAACATATTTTCAAAGGATTTACTTGCAATTGTTAGAAGATTTGACATAGTCGCACATAAAACAACGCCACCTGTGCCACTCTGTCCTCCTGTTTACATGCAACTGTGTTAGGCTGTTCTGGTTAGAGTGTTTCATTTCCTGCTGCGAGAAGGGTTAAATCATAGGGGAGGCAGTACTGTGGTAGTGTGCAACTGAATTGAGCTATGTCAAAGCGGTCCCGAGACCAGCTGCCGCACCTACCACACTCAAGAACAAACTCATCGCCTTAACAGCTCACACTTGTAATGTGTGACTGTGAGAGAGAAATTGTGTGCATGTGCATTAAAAGTGTGTGTGTGCTTTGATGTGAAATACAGCTGTAGAGCGGCAAA